>NC_056747.1:235626980-235686980 GCF_019279795.1 Protopterus annectens | reverse complement strand
GCCTTAAATAATGATACCTTAATATAGTGACCAATGAAACATTTAAAGAAATATACCACGTTAAAGTCCCACATAATTAAATGCATGGACAACTAAAACACAAAAATGGAATGCAAATACGACAAATATCCAAATGAAACCCTAAAAATAATCAATACTTTGATCTAACCACCCGTCTAAATAAATCCAACTAATTTGATATTTTTAATGTTTTGATAATTTTAACAGTAGGTAGACCTAAATGTACCTGAAATTGACCACAATAAAATACAATATTACAGATGTAATATCGAAACAATGAATTAAAATACAAAACACCAAAATATAAAATGAATGTGTTATGAAGTATTGTCATAGACGGAGACATAGGTTGTGTCAGTTATAAAAACATTAAAAACTAGTGTTAACCCCGATGTCTAACCTAACATATGTCTCAATTTCAAAACACTAGAAATACTAATAGCCTCATTTAAACTAGGGTAATTTGCGGCATCAAGTCTAAGCTGCCATCTCAATTCACAAATATCCAAATGGACATCTAAACATCTCCCCTGTGGGTCTTCAGTTAAATGCTGTATCACTACAAATTTGAAAATGTGATCACCCCTTTGCTGGATGTGTCTGGCCAATGCATTAGTTGGCCTACAATGTTTAATATCCAAATAGGTGTTCCCCTATCCTATTCTTGAATGATCTGTTTTTCCCACTTAAAAAGCAGGACACATTAAGCACTTAGCCAGATAAACCACATTAGTGGTACTACAATTATGTATATAAATCCTCAGGGTCTTTCGGTTTAACAAAAATTTGTCTCCAGTCTCCAAAATATGAGGACAAAAATTACAATGTCGACATTTAAAATTCCCTTTTACTCTATTTGAACTAGAAAAACTATCTATTCTTGTCCCTTCAAAAATATCTTTGAAGGACCTCTCTTTTGTAGACAATTTTTGGGCCACCACCCACTTTTTGGGCTATATTCGCATCAAATTGCAAAATATCCCAATTGTTATTATGTCCAATATCTTCTGCACATCTTGGTTAAAGCAAATAATAAAACCTAGACTACTAATAGAGTCCGCTTTTTGAACCACCCCACTATTACCATCCTTTCTAAAAACAAAAATTGGTTTATAATAGCCCTTTTCTCGTTTATCCAAAACTTCCTGACCTATCTCCTCAAGTAAGGCCTCTGGATATCCCCTTACTTTGAACATGTTCAAAATAAACCTTACTTCTTCACTAAAAATTACATCAGAACTGCTCTAACTAATTGGCCTTCAACTATGGACTTTTTTTTAAATAATGGGTGCGCACTTGTAAACTCCAAATAAGAGCTGGAGAAAGTTTGTTTTCGATGAATCATTCATTATAAAACATTCCTTTCAGTAATAAATAACTCAGCATCCAAATACACAATGCTTTTCCTACTGTGTTGGTGTGTAAATTTCAGAAAATTAACTGTACCATTAATGTAGGCATAAAAATGCTCAAGCTCCACCTCTGTGCCTTTCAATAAAATGAACAAATCATCCAAAAATCTTGTATAAAAAATAATATTTGGTTTAAAAACTCAAACACAAAATGTTGCACCCAATATGACATAATATAATTGGCAAAGACAGGGGCGCATGTGGCACCCATGGTAACCCCCGTTCTTGCCTATAACACTGACCCTCAAAACACAAAATTGTTTGTAAGCACCATTTCCAGGAGTGTGACATATACATTAATGGTGTCCTGAGGGAAGAAAGCGCATAACATTGTATACTACTATCTACCATTAAATAATTGTGTGATTTTAGCTGTTCTTGTGGCTGGCTTCCATTCCTGTGAATTATGTACATACATTGTAGCGGCCCACTGAAAATCAAAACCTTGCATACTTCTGCACCCACAGAGGATGTTAGGCCTTAACTAAAAAAAAAAAACCTTCTCCCTTGCACCAGGACAATGGTTCCCACTACCCGCACACTTGACTCTCATCCCAGAGGAATGAATGGGCTAGAAAGTTCTCACCTCACCCCCCACGAGGCCAGGTTAGGGCTTGATGAATAGCAGCAGTATGCCCCGCCCCCCCAAAAAAACCCCACCACACTATATATAAAATAAAAACACTCTTATTTCCAATCAGTGCAGAACAGGAACTTACAATGTTAACTACCTATAAAAGCTATGTAGATATTTTTTTTAAATAGCAAGTTTTTTCTGTGTGTGTTCAGTTGAACTTCTGCTACAAACTGATAGTACCAGTTTGCTCTACAGTATGTCTGACAGACCTACAGGTCTGACAGACCCCAGCTGGGGGTATTACCTCCATCCCCTCTTAGATATGTGAGTGCACAGACCCACTCCTTACAGACTCCTCCTCTATTCCGAACCATGGTTTTGGAACCCCAGGATTCTAGGTACCAGAGACTGTCAGTGTCAGATCCAACGAAATACCCTTCCTCGACCATTTCCCTGACCAGCCTTGCTCCAATCTCGTCAGATCAGAACGGGTCTCAGATCAGAGAGGTCGGAGCCAGGTCTGAGGGGATTGGTTTGGCTCAGACTTTGTCAGATCGGTCTCTTCCTCTTGGATCCTCTGCGCTTGACAGGTTGGGTTTGATTCTTTCTGGAGGCCTCAGATCCAGGATTGGCCCTGTTCTTTATCCTTCATCTGCTTTGGCTCCGAGGGGCAGGAAAGGAATTTCTCTTGGTCCATCGGCTTTATGCACAGATATCCATCATCTCACATCCTCCCCTTACCCTTTATCGGTTCTGAACACTAAACCAACCAATTCCTGCCCTAGATCAGCCTACCCCGAGAAGCCTCTACACTTCTCCCTCTAAGGAAATTCTCCTTTCTTCCAACACCTCTCCCAAACACCCCATGGAAGAGATCTCATGGAAGACATGCCAGAGTCACCACATAGATTCCATCACCGAAGACACCCACTGAGGGAGAAGGATCCCCTCAATCACCACCAGTGATATCTCCTTCAGAGACATTTTGGAACTCAAACAGAAGGGTGGCTGGTCTTCCCAACCTCCTTCTGAAGAGTCATTGTTCCTGGAGGCTTTCGGTGTGGGCCCAGCTATGTCTTGGGTGCCCCCCGGGCTCATGAACTTATTGACCTAGTTTCCCATCGGGCTTGGAAGGATCCAGACACTGTTGAGACTATCCTCAACACCCAAATTCCTTACCCCCCCCCCTTCAGACAGATCTCATTGGGGTAGGGGTGTTCTGGTTGATGCCATTGTTGCAGCAGCTACAAACAAAACAAAAAAAAACAGCTGGTTGAGCAAATCTCTGTACAAGGAGTTAAGAGCGATAGAAGATGGGGAAAGCGCATTTACACCTCAGCCACTTTCGCACTGAGGTCGTTAAATTACCCGACACATTTTACCAGTCTGCGAAGAGATTTGATCGAGGAGCTCTCAAATTCCCTTGCTGAGATTATGTTGGAGGATGACCTTAAGGTCTCTCCTCAACTGGCTACTACTCTATCATCTATTGTCAATTCTTTGATGAGGTTCATCCCCTATACAGTGGAAGGTACCTCAAGCCAGTTCAGGCATAGCCATCAGGAGACATGCCCGGATGAGGCTTTGCAACTTTGCAGAACCCTTCAAGGAATCTTGGTAATGCTCCATTCGATGGCTCTTCCTTGTTCAGGCCATCAGTGAAAAACTCTAACCCACAGCAAAGCAGGAAGGAAAGACCCTGTCTGCCGTGGAGATCAAGTTCTCTACCCCTCAGAGAACCTTTTCCAGAAACCAGTGAGGAGGGAAGAAAACTTTGTTCTAGAAGTCACAGGGACCTTTCCAAGACCCACGTAGACACTTCCTCCTGAGGTAGAGGGGAGGTTTCAATAGTAGGAGTCATCACAGAGGCAGAGGGGGTCCACAAAAACAGGGCTTCAGAGACTCCTTTGACAGGCTCTGTCAGTACTCCTGAAGTGCTGCCAGACTTTCCATATCTGGAGGCAGTTGGGGGTTGTCTGTCCCTACACCTAGACACCAGGACAAATCTTACAAACAATGCTTGGGTGCTAAACATAATATCCAGAGGTTATTACATTCCTTTTTCCCTTCCACCTTCGGTCCCCAGGAGGAAACTCCCCGAAGTTCCACCTAGTCAGAGGGACTACTCAGCTCAAGTTCAAAAGCTGCTGCAAGAGAGTCATCCAACAGGTCCCAACTGAACAAATAAGATTCGGAACTTACTCTTGCTTCTTTCTGATGCCAAAGAAAACAAGGGACCCAAGACCAAGTCTGAATCTAAGCAATCTGAATCAGTATGTCAATTAGACAACGTTCTGAATGGTTATGGGTCCAGCCCATCTTGCATCTTCTGCGCAAGGATGATTAAATATTCTCTATAGATCTGCAGGACACAAAATCACATCAAAACAGGTGCTCCTGCATCTTATCACATTAAAGACGACAGGCCCTCCAAGAAAAAAACTGCGTTTTCAGCTGGGAGCCAATCACTATCAAATCACAGTACTGCCCTTTGGACTCACCACAGCAGTTGTAGCAGCTCAGCTGAGGCTAAAATGATTACAGGTGTTTCCCCATCAAGATGGTTGGCTCCTCACTGCCCCAACAAAGCATCAACTGCTACAAGCCAAGGATTACTTGCTTCAGATCTCAGACTTTCTTGGCATTACAATAAATCTTGCAAAATCCAAAGACTCCTGTACAAAATCTATAATTTATAGGAACTCAACCGGACGCTACAATCCAGGTGGCTTCATTACCTCTTCATCACATTACGTCTGGGAAACTGGGTGTAGGATTTACAGTCTCTTTATCCCCTCCAGCAAAATTAGTGCTGCAGCTATTATTCTAGTTCCTCTATCAAGATTATTTATGCAAATTCACCAACGGATCTTAGCAGTACAGTGGTCCATTCTTCACCAGCCTCTGTTCCTACCAAACCTACACCAATCTGCAAATGTCACTCGATGCTGGATACAATCAGAAGACCTGTTTCTGGGCAGACCGTCCCCCCCACACACACAGCCACAGTGACCACAGACGCTTCCCAATTGGGGTGGGGGGCATTACAAGGGAACCCTGGAGACCAAGCTGCATACCAATGTCTTAAGAGATGAGAGCAGTCATAACGTCACAAATCTTTCAGGACGTTCTCCATCTGTGAACTACTGCAATCCATACGGACATATCAGTAGTCTGGTACATCAACAAACAAGGAGGAACACGTTCATACCCATTGTGCAGAAAGGCCATGAGGGTCTGGGAATGGGCAATCTCTTCAGATCGCTTTCTAGTTGCAACACATATACCGGGGGAAAACAACGGGTTGGCGCACAGACTGAGCAGGTCCATTCTGATTCTGCATGAGTGGTCTCTCAACCAATCCGTAGTGAATATGAGTTCCAGCCGTTGAGGTGAGCCTTGCTACAATCTATTTGCCTCTCCCCTCAACAAGTGCAGCAAGTATTTTGCTCTGATCCCCCCCCCCCCTCCAAGGGAGTTACCAAGAGATGCTCTAATTCATGACTGGCCCCTGGGACTCTTCTTTGCTTATCCCCCTCTACTGTTGACCTCAAAATTTCTACAGAAAGCAAGGTTGAAGAGCTTATCATACTTATTGCCCCCTTTTGGCCTTGCCAAGTATGGTTCCTCTCCCTTCGGTCTCGCATCAAATATCCTCCATGGATACTGGAGCCTACTCAGGATCTCCTATCTCACCCGTCAAAATTCTAGCATCCCTATCTCCACACCCTAAGCTGACCACATGGTTTCTCCACTTCCAGTGACAGTCAGAAGGTCCAGATTCACTTCCCCAGTCCGTGACATTTTGGCTTCCCAGAAGGCTTCCACTAAGATCTACAAAAGCAAGTGGAAAGGATTTTCAATATAGGTTGCTAAAGAGAACCTTGACCCTTTTTCAGCACCTACTTCAGCTATCTTTTTTTCTCTGTACTACTTTTAAAGGAGGAGGTAGTTTTTCTACCATCAAGCTTCAGCTAGGTGCCATATCCAATTTTCACAACGGAAATGAATCCTTATCTTTGTCAACTTCCAGGTAATGTAAAGCCTTTATGAAAGGAATCTTTCTCCTTCAATCCCCCATAAAAGACCCTTCTCCCCCTTGGGATCTCATGTTGGTAATCCAAGGACCGTCTCAGAAACCATTTGAATCAGCAGACAATTGTGATATGAAGTTTCTTTCTTGGAAAAAAATATTTTTGGTAGCTATTACTTCAGTGAAGAGAGTTTCTGAACTCCAAGCCTTATTTGTTAGGCCTCCATACATCATTTTCCATAAAGATAGGATAACACTCTGGAAGAACCCTTGCTTTACACCCAAGTTGCCACAGAAACTAACCACTAACCAATCAGTTCAATTGCCATTCTTCTTTCCCCAACTATATTAATATGGGTGAATATATGCTGTATTTTGACGTTGTCTTCATTGACAACTATGTTTTTATCTTCACAGAACAAAAAAGTGCAGGAAGTCTGATAACTGTTTCTGTCTTTCTCACCTAATCATTTAGATCAAGAAGTTTCCAAAATGACTTTGGTCAAATGGATTACTGACTGTATTTCATTGATTTTTTTTCTCAAATTTGGAACTGCCTCATTGTCCTACAGCCCACTCTACCAGATCTATGGCTACAGCATCTGCTTTTTCTTCCAGAGATTCAACTGATATTTCTACTGGAGCCACTTGGACTTGTACCTTTGTTACACATTCCAGGTTAGGTATGGTCTCCAGAAGCAGGGCTTCCTTTGGTTTGATAGTGCTACAGCATATACTTCCTTTAGGGCCTCCCAAGATTTTAGGTAGCTGGGGACTCTGACACATCAGTGAGTAAGAATGAAAAGGACACCTATCAGACTTAGAAGTTATGTTCTTACCATAATTTGGCATCTGTGTTGTCCATTTTCATTCTACCTCACCTTCCCTCCCAGCCATCCCCTAGCCTTGTCACTTCTAGAAGATCTTTGTATGATCTGGGAACGCTCAGGTTCCAGGTTTGAGCCTCATCCCTTCTTGTATCTGTCCTGTTTCTATACTTTATAGGCAGTAGTACAGCAAACCCAACCTAAGGGATTGGGGATGGTGCAGTGCATTACAGGAAGAGGGAGGACCTCGAGACTCAGATCCAAGTCTTGGAAATGCGGCAGAGTCGATCACACGGTCGGTCGGATTCATAACCTATCAGTGAGGAAGAATGAAAAGGACAATATCAGATTTTTATTTCTGGCAAACTGTTGTAGACTACAGTCATTGAACTATGACAAACACACGAGTTTCAGACTTCATATTCATAAACATGGCTACTAAAGCTAGTCATTATAGCAACTTTCTATGGATGTAAAAAATTTTAAATCTGTGCCTGACCTTAGGTCTTTGTGATTCCTGAGCCAAGAAGTTGAGGGGGTTGGGGCTGTGTTGCACAATGTGGACGTGACAGCAGCAAGCTGGAATACATTTCTAAGTCATTACTTAAGTATTTGTGAATTCACCTGATCTCAAGCAGACATCTGAGATGTTATCAGTCATGCAAAGGGACTGTAATTGGTGTGGATGTCTGTGAATGCGTGTGCCCCTGCAAGTGATATCTCTCAAATGTCCCTGTTTTTTTGCCTTATTTTTGGTCAAATTCTCATAAAATCTGTTTCCTAGCAAACTGTTCAGTTGTGTCTTTCGGCTTTTCCCGGTTAGGGGTCGCCACAGCGGAACTCCGGTCCGCTAATGACTGGTAGTTGATTTTTACGTGACGAGTTACCAGCCCTGACGCACAACCTTCAATCAAGGTATGCCCCTTCACGCATGTCTCCACGCAGAAACGCGCTAGCTGAGAATCGAACCGGACAGCGTCTTACTGTGAGGCAACAACACTACCGCAGCACCACCACTGCGGGTGCAATCACCAAATAATGACATACATGTGCTTCATATCTTTAAGAAAATGCTTGCTAATGCAAAACCTATTATATTAGAAACTTTGAGTGTATGTGAGCAAAATTTAAGTTATGTTCTTGAATTCTGGTTATTCCTTATTCTTGACTTAAGTGGCTGAAAGGACATGGGGTGGGGGCAAGCTGAAATATATTTCTGGGCCATTATGTACGTATAGAATAAAAACTCTTACCACCTGATAAAATATTGCCGAAAACAGTTTTGGAATGTTGATCTAACTGGAACTGTAGACTGTAAGGAATTAAAATGAGCAAAACCTTTTTCTCCTGAGAAGGGAAACATCCCACTAAAAATGGCCAAGAAGGCAACAAAATGTTAGAATGTGTGGCTTTGTCAGAAATGCTTGAAGCTCAAGTTCAGTTTCAAGCTGTGGTGCCTCCTCTGTTTTTATTTATCCTCAATAAAGTAAGTGTGTGTAGTGCAAGTTCTGCAATCATGTTGTGGAGAAATAAAAACATACAAAGTTTATACTAATTCAAACTAAACTACAGCTGTTGTAAATATTGTTTCCATTACACATAAAACTTAGAACTTTTCTCCCCAGGCCTCCAGTAAAAAAAAAAAAAAAAAATCTTTCACATTTTTATACACTCTTCCCAATCCTAACCCAGCAGGTATATCTTTAATTAATCCTACTGCTGCTAAATATATAATTCCAATCCTACTCTGATAAGGATAGGAAGATTACTAAGTATGGGGAAAATGTATGCTTCTGCAAGTTTGATTTTCAAAATTTTGAATTGTCAGGTTCACATGTTAAGGTTTATTCCGACTAATTGTGAACGTATGTGGAATGGTTTGTCTGTAGCTTCTTCTTGTGAGAAACGCACTGCTTTAAATAATTTAGTTTCTTCTTTTGGACAAGTAACTACTCATTATTTGTAGTGTGTGTGTGTGTGTGTGTGTGTGTACCATTCAGTTGGTAACTTTCACAGACTGTGGTCACTGGTACTGTTGCAGTGATTTGCCAGGCTGTGTTCTCAGAACCTCCCAGATTATGTTAAAAAAAGGAGATTCTCCTTTGAACAGATTTAGTTTTTGGCCCGTCTGCTGCAGCAGCAGAGTTCATCAAAGTGTATTAGAGGCAGAAGTGTAGCTAGGGCGGGGCAAGAGGGGCACGGACAGAAGACCCAGATAGCTAATGTAATACCAGCTTTTAAAAGCAGATATTACATTTTCGGTCAAACCAGAGTGCTGTAGAGCTCAGTGTGTGGTCTAAACTATGGCAACCGTTTCCTACATAGCAGGAAGCAGTTTGTTACAGTTTAATATAAAAATAAAAAAACAAAGGCAGAGCCCAAAGGACAACATTACAGCCGAACTTAATATTGAAACCATATTTAATACGATGTTCGCGCTTTTGTTTTTAAACTTTAAAAACTTCTTTAGACATAAATTTTAAACAGAGAATGCTTCTTAAGTATCAAAAAAGAGGCAAGTCACGTGATCAGTAGCCTCAAATGAAAAAGTGAAAGACATTCGCATACTATATACATACATAAACAATGTTTAAAAATTGCAGGCAATAATAATGCAAAAATCGGCACCATAAGCATAAAAATATTCAGGTAGCCTGTGTATTTTGTCTAAATACTTTAAAAATAAATTCCTATCCAAATACATACAAGCTACTCAAATTTAAGAATAAAAAAGTACAGTTTTGTACCTACCATAAATGTAGATGTTCGAAGATCCACATTGCTGCAGTCCTTACACTTGGGTAGTCCGCTGTCCTCGGTCGGCCCGAATATCAAAGTATAAGGCTGACGTCGGTCAAGGCGCATTTGACTGACATCAGGACGTCAGGGTACAAATGCGCATGACCGACGTCATATCCTCAGTCTTTTCTTGCCCCAGATGTCAAAAGACCCTAGAAATAAAGGTCAAAACCAAAAGACAGCAAACAAACAACCAACCATCCTAGCACTAAAAATATGTACAATATATACAATATACACCCTATTGACAACCCAACCCACACAACCGCCTCTAACTACAGAGGGGAAGGAGGGAGGGTAAATTGGACTGCAGCAATGTGGATCTTCGAACATCTACATTTATGGGAGGTACAAAACTGTACTATGTTCTTCATCTCACATTGCTGCAGTCCTTACACTTGGGTAGAATCCCAAAGCAGAGGTAAGGGAGGATGGCTAAACTATAAGGAAGCAGGAGCTGCCAAAATGCCCTGCAAAACAGCAGTGGCAAAACCAGCCCTGGATTTAGAGTAAAGTGGTAGGTGATAGTGCCTAGAGAAAGTATGCACTGAACTCCAAGTAGCTGCCTCCAAAATATCCTTAGTTGCCACCCCCCTCAAAAAAGCTGTCGAAGTGGCAGTAGCCCTAGTGGAATGAGGCCTAATCCCAGCTGGAATTTCCTTGCCATGATGGGAATAACAGAAAGCAATGCAAAACCCAATCCACTTAGAAATAGTTTGTTTTGACACAGGCTTGCCCTGAGAACTCAAAGCAAAAGAAACAAATAACTGCCGAGACTGCCTGAACCCCTTAGTTCTGTCCAAATAATACCGCAACTGCCTGTGTACATCTAAAGTGTGCAAAATCTTTTCCCCTTTATTTTGGGGATTTGCATAAAAAGTAGGCAAATGAATAGTTTGGTTTAAAGCCACACTAGAAACCACTTTAGGCATAAAGGAAGGATTAGTACATAAAGATACCCTATCCTTATGGAAAATTAAGAAAGGCTCAACCGCCATAAGGGCCTGCAACTCAGAAACCCTTCTTGCAGAGGTAATAGCCAACAAAAAAGCAGTCTTCCATGATAAAAACTTTAATTCAGTAGTAGCTGCAGGCTCAAAAGGTTGTAGAGTGAGTTTCTCCAACACAAAATTGAGATCCCAAGCAGGATTAGGAGCTCTTCGGGGGTCTTATATTCTTTGCCCCTCTAAGAAATTGCTTGAACAAAGGATGAGAAAACAATGGTGGGTCACAATCATAGTGAGCGAAATTGCTGCAGCATGAACCTTAATAGAAGAGAAGGACAAACCTTTGTCCAGTAACTCAGTAAGATATTGAAGAGCCACACTTAAATTAGGCTCAGAAACATCAAAATCCTTTGCTGCACTCCAAAATAAAAATCTCTTCCATTTATCTGCGTACACTTTCCTTGTACTAGGCCTTCTAGCTTCCAAAATAACATTCAAAACTTGCTGTGGAAGTGGAGCCCCACTATGGTTCAAAACAGAATATGCCAGGCTGTTAGGTGCAGAGAGTGAAGCTTGACATTGAGCAAATGACTGTCCTCCTGAGACAACAGGTGTGGAATCGAAGGCAAAGGCCATGGAGGCTTCCGTACCAGGCTTCTCAGTAATGGGTACCAATGCTGTCGAGGCCAATCTGGAGCTATCAAAATCATCCTTGGCTTGTCTTGTCTGGCCTTTAGTAGTACCTTTGGGAGGAGAGGCAGAGGCGGAAAGGCATACACATGAAGATTGCTCCAATTGAAAGAAAGAGCATCCACTTTCCAAGCTGTGGGATGAAACCTTTTTGTGCAAAACTTTGGCAGCTGGTGGTTTAGTGGAGAAGCGAACAGATCTATGTCTGGAGTTCCCCATGACACTGTCAATTTCTGAAATACATGAGGATCCAATTTCCACTCGTGGGGATCCATAATTTGTCTGCTCAACACATCTTCTAAGGAGTTCTGTGCTCCCGGCAGAAACCTTGCCTGAAGATTTAGCTGTAAACGGAGAGCAGTCTCCCACAGAATCATTGCTTGCCTGCATAGAGGATAAGAATGTGTTCCGCCTTGCTTGTTGATGTACCACATGACAGTTGTGTTGTCTGTTAGAATCAACACCTGCCCTGGAAGAAGTAAATCCTTGAAAGCTATTAATGCAAACTGGACTGCTAACATCTCTTTCAAGTTGATATGTAGATGTTGTAGTCTGGCAGGCCACTTGTCTTGTATCCACTTTCCATTCAGATGAGCTCCCCAAGCTTTGTCTGAGGCATTTGTCGTTAGAATCTGACTCGCCTCTGGCTGGGTCACAGAGAGTCCCTTGTTTAGGTGACATTCCTGAGCCCACCACAAAAATTCCTTTTGAATGCAAGGTATTATTTGAATGACAGTGTCCAAATCCTGGCAGTGCTGTGTCCATACATTTTTGAGATACCATTGTAGCTTCCTCATATGCAGTTTGGCATTGGGAAGCACCAGAATACAAGATGCCATGAACCCTAAGGCTTGAAGGACTGTCCTTGCAGTCAGCCTGGACTGATGAGACAACTGATGAAAGTAAAGGGAAAGATTCTTTTGTTTGTCCGGGGTCAAAAGGCCATCTGGGATGCTGTATTCAGTCTCACACCCAGAAAGCACATGTCCTGAGAGGGTACTAGACTGGACTTTATTTCGTTCACAGAATACCCCAGGCATCTTAGCACTGCTACCACATAATCCAAATGATGAAGAAGCTCGTCCCTTCCTTGAGCCAGAATCAGGCAATCGTCCAAATAAGGATAAATCTGTATTCCTTTTAACCTGAGGAAAGCTATCACTGGAGCCAGAACTTTCGTGAACACTCTGGGCAGTAGATAAGCCAAAGGGCAATGCAGAGAACTGATAATGAGAAGTCCCAGCTCGAAAACGCAGATACTTCCTGCAACTCAGTCTGATAGGAACATGAAGATAAGCCTCCTTGAGATCTAAAGTTACCATCCAATGATCTTTGCCCAGCAGAGGTAAAAGCTGCTGTAACGTCAACATTTTGAACTTGGGAATATCCAGATAAGTGTTGAGGATAGATAAGTCCAAAATTGGTCTCCACGTGTTCCCTTTCTTTGGTACTAGGAACAGGCGAGAATAAAATCCTAGGCCCACTTCTGGCATAGGGACCGGCTGAATGGCCCCTATTTGGAGTAACAGAGAAATTTGCTTGTGAGCCTCTATTCTTTGTGGAGGAGGAACATCTGGCATGCCTTTGAAAGGAGGCAAGGTATGGAAATAAAACCTGTAACCGTGGTGTATGATATCCAATACCCATCTGTCTTGGGTAATTAAACTCCAATTTTCTTTGAAAAGTGCCAACCTTCCTCCCAAAGGTGCTGCCAGACGAGAAGGCTCTGGCAGCTGAAAAGGTAGGTCATTGGGTCTGTTTACGAAAGGACTGACCCCTGCCCTCACCCGAAGACTGTGCAGGAGAACTCCCTGTTCTAGGCCTGAAAGAGCCCTGAGCTCTGCCCCTACCACGTCTAGATCTACCCCTAGACTGGGAATCATAAGAAGGATACGTCCACCCCTTAGTAGACCAATTTCTACTAAACTTTGGAGGCTGAACCTGCAAAAAATCTTTAACAGTCTGCATAGACTTAGCCTTGTCTTCCATTTTCTTTAAAACTGTCTCAACAGGAGAACCAAACAACACATCAGATTGTAAAGGAGCATCTAAAATCCTTCTTTTAACATGGTCAGATAAATTCTGATCCCTCAGCCAGGCGTGCCTGCGAAGAACTGACCCAGTGGCAGCCACCCTAGACGAGGCCTGTACAGCATCAAAACCACATTGCAAAGAATGCTTACCCACCTGTTCAGAAACATGTACTAAATCTTGCAACTCTTTACAATCAATACCTTCCGCCAGAGCATCAACCTTAGACTTCAATTGTGAAAGGAGATAGTTTTGGTATTTCAACATGTGAAACTGGCAATTCAAAGCCCTCATAGCTAGAGTGGAGGAAGTATAAACTTTCTTTCCCCATCTATCCAAAGCCCTGGCCTCTTTATCAGAAGGAACCGGATTCTTGACAACAGAAGCCTTAACACCTTTAGGCCCCTGACTAACAGTTTCTGGGTCCGCCCTAGGACTCTTAAAAGATACTTATGAGCTTCAGGCACCCTGTAATACCTATCCGGTTTAACAGGAGCAGGAGGCAAAGAATCAGGATTAAGAGAAGCCTCTGTAAAAACATCTTCCACCACATCCAAAACAGGAGGTATAGCCAAAGGCCTATGCTGGGGTAAAAACAAAAATTCCCTAAGCCTTTTCCTGGAATCAGAGAAGTCCTGACCTTCCCACTTAAAATGCTCCCTCATGGAATGAAGAGTTTCTGAAAAAGAAAAATCCTCAGGAGGAGAAGCAGAAGGAGTAGAATCATCCACATCAGAATCAGAATAAGGAGAATACTCCTGCAAGTCTTCAGCCGAAGACTCTGAAACATCCGAAGCCTGCTCAAAACTCCCTAACTCAGGCTCCACCCTAGGTCTCTTATCAGGAGGGGGCAAAGAACCCCTAATCAAAAGTAATCAAATCTTTTGCCATTTTAAGCATATGCTTCTTGGGCACAGTTCCTGAAGAACTAGGGGTGACACCAACTGAAGCTAAACCTGGCCTGCCTCTGGGAGAAGCCTTGGAAACAGAAGGAGAGGGCCTAACCACCCTAGGAAGGGAGGGTAGTATAGTAACCTGAGAAGCCCCTTCAGCCTGACCTGCCTCCTGAGAGGCCACATCCTGCAACAACAAAGTCTCTCCCTGGGATCCCAAAGAAACCTCCGGTGGAACCACCGGCTCCACCGACACCTCTAAAGAACCGGCGTCCGGTACGGACAGTTCCTCTAGCCTAGGCTTAACTGCTTTGTCCTTGCGCTTCTTCGAAGAAGCGGGCATCGGAGCATCCGACGGCATTTTATAATTGCACCGCTTCCCGAAGACTAACCTGGCACAATCTAACCTTCTCTTTATAGTGCGCTTATTGAATCTAGCACAAGAGCGACACCCAACAACGTCGTGCTCAGGCCCTAAACAAGGAATACACAAAGTATGATAATCTCTATGCGGTATCTGTTTCCCACAAGAAATACAATTATTCACTTTTTCTGACATCCGGTAAACCACTGAGGCAAGAAAAAACTAAAATATTCCCCAACGGGGTACTTAGCCAACTTTGACTCGGTCTGAAACTCCGGAATCGAAAAATTTCAGAACGCCAACCGGCACTTGCAATGCTGCTTCTGCATCGGACCATGCGGCAAAAAAGACTGAGGATATGACGTCGGTCATGCGCATTTGTACCCTGACGTCCTGATGTCAGTCAAATGCGCCTTGACCGACGTCAGCCTTATACTTTGATATTCGGGCCGACCAAGGACAGCGGACTACCCAAGTGTAAGGACTGCAGCAATGTGAGATGAAGAACATCTTTTAAATTCTTTTCATCCCTCAAAAGTTTTTAGTTTTAACATGGGGGCTATACTAATCGTTTCATTAAATCCTGGATGTCTACAGGCTTCAAGTCTAAATTGCTATATTACCTCCTGTCTCTCCAAATATACTGACCAAGGAACTCCCCTCGGATTCCTTTCCACTTTGTCTAGCATGCTAAATTTAAAACTGTGTTCAGGGAAGTCCTCCAAGTGTCTGAAAAGAGCATTAGTTGCCTTTCTTCTTTATATCATAAATATGCTCATAAATACGACTGCGCAATTTGGCACTCGGTTTTTCCTACATAAAAACCTTCGCAATTTAGACATCAAGCCCCATAAATCACCCCCATAGTGTCACAGTTACACCTCCCTTGAACTTTAACAGCCTTCCTTTTTATTATACTATCACCATCCAAAACTATCTACACATACATTGCACACACTTAATCATTCTTGGATGAATAGCCTTTTTAATTACTTTTCTTTCCATCATATTTTTTATATTCACGCCCCTTCTATAGATAATAGAGGCTTCACTTCCCAAAACATTTAGCATACTAATATTCTCACGAAAAATGTTCGTTTTTTTTGCATTATCCACTTAATTTTGGAACTATCCCTACTAAATGCAGTCACTAATGCACTTGTGTAATTCTTTAAATTGCTATTCTCGTCAGCAGTTGTCCTATTAACTATCCCCTGGCCTGCCAATATAGGCTTATAATACCCTGTCTCCCTTTTGAAACAGACCTCTTCAATTAATTCATGTACCATTAAGTGGGGGTACCCCCCCCCCCCATCGAACATGTTCGCTAAGGTTTCACACTCCTTTAAAAAACCATTGTCCAAGGGGTCCCTGAATTAATGGAATTTATTTACTACATTAATGCAAGTACAGACTTCCTGGCTTTTACACATTCATATAACCAGGAGAATATGCCATACTTGGATGTTCTGATAGAAAAAAAAAGGGATTTAGGAAGACACACTACTAGTGTGCATCGGAAGCCCACATATTTGAACATGTTGCTACATTTCTCAAGCTGCCACCCATTCAAACAGAAAAGGGCACTGGTAAAGGGGTAGCTAGTTAGGGCTACCCATATGAGTACTGGTGCTGGTTGAGCCAGCTACACTTCTGAAGATGTGCTCAAGTTGATACAGGGAATCTCCAAGATTTTTTCAGACCCCCTTTTCCTAATTTTCTAAGGGATTCTCTAACCTTTCATCCAATTTTGGCAAAAAAACAAACAGTCTCAACAAAATGCAGGTATAAAGACATTTAAGAAATGGCAAGGGGGTTCCAAAAATAATTCAGGAACCCTCCAAAACCAAAGACAGTCCAACAAGTCAGAGTGACTATTTATGGGAGACCAGATCTGGATCTTTCTTTCCTAAACTGGTTTGTGATAGTGACAAAGTTTAAAATGGTGTCACTTCTCAGCTTCTTTATTTTCTTCCTCATTCAAATTTCCTTGAAAATCTAGATTTAAAAGATGTTTATCATCACATCCCTATTCATCCAGACGTCAGGATTTTAAGGTTGTGCATGCCTAGATCACATTACCAGTTCTCTGCCTTACCCTTCGAACTATCCATTGCACTAAGATTGTGTTCACAAAGTGTCTAGATCCAGTTATAGCTCATTGCAGGCCACAGGGTATCCATATTTTTCCCATATTTAGATGACTTGCTCATCTTTGTTGAGTCTTTTTCAAAGTATCAGGAGTCTCTCAACTTGGGTGAAAGATCTTACACAAGCTGAGATTCCAGGAGAATATTCAAAAGTCTTTTTTAACCCCTCCATACAGGATTGTGTTCCTGGGGTGTCAGCTAAACAACTCAGTTCAGACCTTTTTTTCCACAAGAAAAAATAAATCTTTCTAAAGTCTTCTGCTCAGACTTTAGTCACTATGAGAAAATATCTCAAGATTTTGTGTCTCATGACATCTATGGTACTTATAATACTTCTAGTAAGGCTCTGCGTGAGAGATACAATGGCATCTGAAGTCTCTAGTCCCAGCAACACCCTCTGTTCTTTCAAATCGCAGTGATGGGTTTGTAAAAAGAAAATAATTTGGTGGAAACCACAAATATCTTTAAATCCAGGCCTTCCCTGCTCCAAAGCAGTCAGTTAACCACAAACACCTTATACTTTCTTTGGTGAACAGTTTCAGGAGGGATACAAGTGCAAGGTGTGTGGGACACCAAGGACAGACATAAGCACTTAAATATAAAGAAATGTTTGCCCTGATCAAGGCACTCAACTCTCTGAATCATCAGTGGTATCCAGGACCTTTTCAAGTTGTTGCAGACAATACCACAGTCATATGGTACATCAAGCACGGTGAGGAACCAGGTCATACCCCCTATGTAGACTAGCCAAGTTAGCTTGGGATATAGCTTCACAAAACAGTCTCACTCTACAGCCATCCTACATTCTGTCACAGCAAAACTGTGTGGCAGACAAGCTAAGCAGGACCACTGCAGACCCTCATGAATGGAAACTAGATCAGGAGTCTTCCAAGATTTGATCCATCTGTGGGGAGTTCCTAGAGCTGACCTACTTGCCTCTTCTCTGAGCAATCAACTGGCAAAATTCTACCCCGGGACAACTTGAAAGAAACCTTGGAAGACAGATGCTCTTTTCTTTGGATAAGAATGTTCCTGTATGCTTTTCCACCCTTTCCACTGAAATCCAGGGTACTTGTGAAAATTCAGAAGGAATACCTCCAAGATCACTTGTGGTGACTCCCTTCTGGCCTAGATAACTGAGGTTCTCCCTTCTTTTGGAAATGGCAAGGGGCAATTAACAAAAGCTTCCTCACAGACTGAACCTACTCATACAAGATTGTTGTGTTTCTTACACCCAAACCCCCAATCATCTTAAACTGACTGCCTGGATGATGGAGTCTTAATTCCCTTTAGACACTCATTTAACGAGGATGTGCAGTATGTATCAATGGAAGCAAGACAGCCTGCTACTAGAAAATCATATGTTAGCAAATGGAAAAAGATTTTTTGCTAGTGCCAACTACAACCAGCACCCATTCAGGGCTAGTTCTCTGGTTTTACAATATTTGTGTGAGTTACTATCATATCTCTTGGTGTGTTTTTTCCAAGGTGTGGACTTTTATTTTTTTTATTTCTAGCATCATCCTTTCAGAGCTCAGCTTCTCTCTCTCTTACTCCTCCATCTAGGTTCATGTAGCTGCCTTTTCAGCAGGTCTTCCCACGGATCCTCCTCTTTTAATGAATTCTCATGTTAAAATGTTTCTGAAAGAGGTTTTTGCTTAAGAGATCTCCTAGAAAACTGGTGACCCTTCCTTCAGATCATTATTTTGTGCTGCAGAAGCTAACAGCCAATACTTACTCCATTTCAACAAGCTAACCTGGCTGACTTGAAAGTAGTGTCAGAGTTTACTTTAGGCCAAACCATCAATCTCCACATTTTCTTTCCTGAATCTAAAAATGACAGAGAAACGGATACTCCATATCTTGGATGAACACAGACAATACCAGTAATTCAATAAAAAACTTTATTGAATTATCACTTGTGACATAGGCACTATGTATTTTGACAGAACCAAATATTTTACAATGTTGTATCAACTGTATTTCTTGTGAAGGTTAGAAGGGACAACGTATGTCAAAGCAGACAATTTCCAAACTGTTTCCTAAGGCTATTACCTTTTGTTATACTCGGAACAAAACTATTTCAGGCAGAGTCAAAAGGCCCACTTTACCAGGGCCCTGGGGTCCTCTACAGCATTTTTGGAAAGGGCTGGATTCTAGAAGCAGGAACTGATCCTCTGTACTTACTTTTACCAAGCACTACAGCAAGATTCCTAGGTCTAGATCAAGATTTTCTAGGAGCACAGAGGCTCCTGAATTCTTCAAATCTGTAAGCTATAGCAATCTACCCATATAGCTTAGACTACTGCAGCAGTGATTAATATGAAGAACATAGTACAGTTGTGTAAGTAAACTTACCACAGCAGTAGATGTTTGAACTATCACTGCTGCAGTAGCCACTCCCTCCCTCTCCATCCACCTTGTTTCTTGGTGTGGTTTTTCCAAAGTGTGGACTTTTATCTTTTTATTTCCAACATCATCCTTTCAGAGCTCAGCTTCCCTCTCTCTGTTGGAATTAACTCTCTTAAGAGCTTGGTGCTCAAGCCTATCTTTAGTCAGCTCAGCTTGAGCTGCCTGATGGCTTGGATGCATGGATGGTGCATAAAGCTAGCCTGCTGTTATATCCTTTGCCAGATATAACCCATATAGCTTAAGCTACTATAACAGTCATTACTCAAACATCTAGTGTTAAGGTAAGTTAACTTACACAACTGTAGCTTCTGTTTTCCAAAAGCCACATTGCACTGCTGCACTGTGTGGGATCATGGCCATCAAAACAAGTCAGACCTGGACATGAGTCATTAAGTATGCTTCCACTCTTAGCCAGTTACCCAAAAAACATTTTCTGCAGCACCACAAACCACCAAGTGCTTTTAAGGTCAAGCTGAAGATTTCCTATAAATGTAAAAAAAAAAAAAAAAAAAAAGTGACCGCGAAATAAAAAATGGTATAGGGACCTGCTGAAAACTTTTTACAATCCTTTTACTAAAAGTCATACACTTTGTTGGTCTGAATGTGGTGCAGCAACCTTGCAGACTTCTAAATCATATGCACACTTCCCGTATGCCCTTTACAAAGTCATTCCTTCTGCATGACTTCTATCATAGTTTGTCTGTGTGATGACCTACTGTTTAAAGAATCTGGCATCATTTGCCAGGGTTCAGCAGTGCTAACATTGCAACAGACCCAGCAGCACCTGCATTTCTGTTGCTGTATGTTTATTAAAAGGATATCAGTTTAAAAACAGCTGTCATGTTTCCCTTTATGCACAAATGATAAAGCTGCCAAACCAAATGTCATAGCTTTATAAACCACCAAAAGCCTTGTGTGGCTGCTAATCACAGAACATTATTGGCTAGTATTACCAGTAATACTAAATTGTAAATTACTACAGCATGTTTGTAAAAGTTTTGAGTTCAGTGCTTATTTTACTGAAAATGTCTAGTTACTTTAATGCAGCCTTTAAAGGTAAATGTTATGTGAAAATTTCAGTACAATGTTAAATTGTTACATGATTTTATCATGCTTCATAAATCACATTAAATAAAGGATGCCATTCAAAAGATCAACAAGCAAACACTAAACAGTTCTGATACGAAAAGAAAGATCAAAGCAGCCCAAATGCTAAACTACAGAACTCCAAAATATTGGAGAGCATGTACTCATAATCAGTGACTCAGCTGTACAGTGTACTGTTACATCCAGTAAGACTATACAAATGTGACTTGTAAATTTATGTTTTATTCTGAAGCAGTAAAACATTCTAAAGTTAACATCTAATGTACACCATTGCGCACACTGAGAATTTTTATTTTCTGCCTAAAGACTGCAAAAAATGGACTAAAATACTCAACTACAAATCTCGTAATACCTCAGCAGTGACTTTATATAAATCATCTAGCAAACACAATCTGCTTCTCTCAGGAGCTGGAAGCCTGTCCACTCCCACAATATGGAATGCTGCAACCCCACCTGCCTATACCTTTATATATATTAACTCTGATGCCAACTGCTCAAGAGGTAAAAAATCAGTTTTCTTGCAGAACTGAGCATTTTTCATGCTAGGTCAAGCAACCAAGGTGGAAAGAAAATAAGTATACTGCAAAACCAAATATATTCTGTTTTTTGAGATTGTGTAACTGTCAAAATCAGAAGTACAAAAAATGCTGTGCCTGCACTATGACTTGCAACCCCACCACCACAAGGCAGAATGTGTTTTGTGCTTAGAGTAATTTTGGCTTTTTCTGACATGCATTTTCAATATTTTACATGTTTTGGCTTTGTTTGTTCTTAGGACTTTCACTGTTTTGACTGTTGGGCTTACTAATGGGTTTGTTCGTAATACTCAGTTATTACCACCACACACGCACTGAACTAAATTCACATATACATTTTTTAAAGGACTTGATGCTTTTGGCTGTTATGGCCCCTTTTAAACAAATGACCAGATTTAGATTTATTATGCACTCCAAGAAATGGCTACTGTATAACACTAAAAAGGCAAACTGATTCAACCATAGGGCAAATCTGCTACCAAAATCTCAACTGTTCAAACTCCTTTACCCTCAAAGCTAATATAACATATTCGCCACATACAACCCAAAAAACTTGAACCACTCAGGCCCTAAAACACAAATCGCACACTCCAAACTACATCTAGTTTCTGTACCCAGGCTTATGTATGGTGCCTTTAGCATCTATCAGGTTATCACATACCAGGCTAGAAGTGCACTGCTTGGCCTTGCACTCCAGTTCTCTGCAACTCAAAATTTGGGTTAAAGAATAATGTATGCTGTAGAAATCCTTCTGCTTTGTTGCCTAAAAATCTTTGAGATTGAGTGTCTGTGCATCTGAGTTACACTGGCCTTATCTGTAGTCTTTTACTGTCCACAGGATCAGCCTAATGGTGCCCTTCACTGCACTTATTTAACCTATTCATTCCTCCTTTGGAGTGAGAGCAGTCTGTCCATTCATTCCCTAATGGAGACGGGAGTTAGGTTTTAGGGAGTGGACCAGTCTATATACCTTGTGCACTGTCTTATCCCCACCCACTGGCAATCTTGTGAGCTCCTCTATAACTACTTCAGGAGGTACTTTTACATCGCGTCCATGGTCCCCCTTCAGGCAACTCACTGCTTGCAGTGTGATGCTCACTTTGCTGTTAATTCCATTGCATTTGCCAGTGCAGTGTACCTATCTGCCCCCCCCCCCCAGGATGGGCAAACTAGTGTCAAACGCTCACTACCATTCTCCCCTGCTTGATCTCTCCTCTGCTTGTGCCACTAGTTGAACTTGGGTCATCTGTTTTGTTCCAGATCAGTGTTAGTTATCTGTACTGTTTATTTTTAACACCTTTACTGAATCATCACTTAAGACATAGGGAAACCTACATCTCACTTAACTCATACCTGGCTCTGCTCAAGCTTATCCCCTGGCTGACAACCATCTCATATCAATACTTGTCTCACATCCACACCTCTCTCTCTCCCCCTTCAATTAACAACCTCACTGTACTATTCCAACTTATGTATCGCAAGACACTATGCTAAGCTAATACTCTATTCCACTCCTACCTAACTTTTCTTCCTTCATCTTCTTCAACCCCCCCCCCCAAAAAAAAATCCTCTTCAATCCATTATATGCATTCTTGTATTCAAATATATATATATATATATATATATATATATATATACATATATATATATATATATATATATATATGGTAGTAATATTTACTATACACACACATATATATATATTGTAATATATTGTAATTCTGTTATAACTCTTAACTGTACTCTGTAAAATGTGTGTATTTTTTTAACTTGGAAATGTATGCTTGTTACCAGAGTCCTTGGAGCTCTTCTCCCTGGGCTTCTGCTGAAAATGGACTACATGTCCAATTGGACCTTTGCAGTAAACAAATGTCAAATAAAACAAAGTCTTTCTGACCATACATTCCAATTCTCGGGCCCAAACTGTAGCAGTCCCTCCAACCTGAAATTAAAGACTCATCATCTTATTCAAAGTTCTAATCTCTGTTAAAATCACATTTGGTTAAATACATAAAGTACCAGTTATTGCTCAGGTCACACAAGTCTACTTCAACTCTTCTCTAACTTAAAGATCCTTTGCTCCTTTTCACATATCTAATTTTACTATACTCTAACTTCTCAAATGTTTTGACACTTTTGTACATACTGGAAATTAATACAGTTGAGTTACCACAATGTAAGCACTACACTACCATTGTACTGTTTTACCATCGTTTATGTGTTATTGAACTGTAGTCTTGTATATGCCTGGTTATTTGTTTACCCCGAGCGGAGACTAAAATTGGTCAGAATTGATCAGTAATCTATCCTGGTAAACAAATTTAAGTAAATAAATAATTAGTGATCAATCTTCACTCACATGTGATACTTTGCTACTCATCAGTTTCGTCATCTGTTCCCAAAGATGGCCCTGGAGATCAAGGTGCACATTCTGATGCTGTAGCCAGTCTGTACGGAATGTGTATGTGAGCAAATATGGGTCATACCAGTCAAAGATCTGCCAGTTAACAACTACTGCTTTATTTTAGCCTCATAGTCCATGAATAAACCACACAAGATATTACACAAATTATATGGACTATTAAGTGGTGGACTTTATTCAGCCTGTTTTCATTCAACAATGAGACTGTCCAGGGAACCCCACCTCCCATTTCATTTTTAACAAAAGCCACACAAGTTACATATAGATCTTCCTGAAAGTACATACTGCAGAGAGGCTGACTTTTCCAGCTGTGTTCTTAAAGTGACAAGACAGCAACTGTACAGGCAAGCTTCACAGAATGGAAGTATAATGTCCTGACCATGGGGCAGGTGATGTGAATTACTGACTCCAGTACCTCTAGGGGCTGCCTGGGGATGATGGGAGTGAGCGGCCAGTGGCAGCTTGCCTATTCGTAGGATAAGACTGGCAGTGACGGCTCAACACAGTGCTCATGCAAGGTGCCACCGAAGTGTTACACCCAGTGGAGTCCCAACTTACAGAACCAGTGATGGTTGCATTCACACTCGTATGCCAAGGTGAACACAGCACAAAGAGACATACGTCACCTAGGAGACAGCAACAGTGGAATTTGGCAAAGCTGCTAAGTGGGGACTAGGCCACACTGTAGGTCCAGCAAGCCAGCCTGCTCTGTACCATCCAATTCTCACTGGGGAATTAAGATGCAATTCCCAGACAGCAGCAAATAGGCCTTAGGGCTCTTCTCTAGCCCGAGTTCCTTCCTCCCTCCAACAGACCGAGTGGACCAACTGGGTACAGGTAGAGGCAAGACACTGTAAGGAGTTAAAAAATATATACAGGAGATTTACATAACCAAAAAGGCAGGCAAGAGGTTCTTGCTTTGAGGGTACAGGCAATGGTTGGCTACACAAGCAAGTAGGAGGAGAACAGATGGTACCAATTAGTCAAGGGTGGAGGATCAATGACAATGCCAAGAACTGAGCAAACTAGTCCTTATTCTGAGCTTGAAGCTTTGTGAATTTTCTAGCTGTCTGAGACAAAAAGGGATATTTTTCTAGAGCTGGATATTTAGCTGGAGTAGAGCATCGCCATGACTATTGTGGGAATTTAGTGTGCAGGCAAGGAGTTTTTCCTTTACAGTGAAGGAATCTGGAGGCTGAGTACCGTTGCATCAAAGAATTCAATAATGAACACTTTTCAGGGCAACAGAGGATACTGTAGGCTACTTTTGGCAGTTTGAATTCAGGATTTTAGGGAACTCCAGCCAGTTCAATTTTTGAGGCCTATGCAGTGGTGTGCTCTATTGAGAAGATGAGGTTGCAAATTTTGCTGTTTTGTAGCAGTATTCTTCCAGCTTTAGTTGGGGGGAATGTATGTCTGCGAGAATAGCAGATGCATTGAGGAGACTTGATAAAAGGTTGGCAATAGCTGTAGATTTATGATCTTGATCTATAACATAGTTATGTACTCTACTGGCCCAGTTTGTGATGTGTTTTCAACTACATTTTTGGATATGAAGATAAAGGTTTTCCTCTATGATCGCATCCAGAAGTTTGATGATAGGGACAAATTCCAGAATGATAATTCAATGTTTTTCTGTCTGACTGAACAGCTGGGTTATTGGGCCTGATAGCCCAACTGTTGAACTGGAGAGAACATGAAAACACGGATGTGGCATTATGCAAGTGCATAACAATTCTGTGATGAGACTGTGCCTTTTAAATTGATCAGCACACCATTTTAGTGCTAAGCTACGTGAAGGAAACCCATCTTCAAAATCCAGGAAAGTGCTATATTAATGCACTAGAAATACACTGACTGATTCTTTCTGTATTTTAATTTTTTATACCTCAAATTAGCCACAGCCTGCCATACTCTCTTTCAAAACTAAGTTAGTAAGGATGGTTAGTTTCCTGTGAAAATCTGGCATTTTCACTTCTATACTTCAAAGACAGTTTCCATCGGACATGAAAACACTCTCCCAAAATAGTAGTTGTGGAGGAAGTGCAGCCAGTTTCATAGCCCAACACTTAAGGCTAAGAATAAAGAAGCCTGAAGCTTTCCCAACTAAACGACAGACTCCTCACAAACAGAAAGCAATCTGTCGGTTTTCCCTGGCATGTCTTTCCGTCACCACAGATGAATGGTTTTTTTTGGAGGAAACGGGCACATAATGTGCATGTGTCATACATATCCATTTCAAGCCTGCATTTGGGCTTTCTTCTTTTGTCAGTAAAGATGTAAGAGACATTTTGTCGAAAATGCAGTAAAACTAGTCTCCAGGAACATGATGGCCATGGCTTCTGTCAGAGTACCTCCTAATCTCAAAGGAATTTGAGGGCTAGTAATTTCTGGGTTTTTGTGTTCCATATAAAAATTTGGTCTCAGACACCATTAAATGTACTCAGCTTTGCTTTTCTGCATTGCCAGAAATGCTCAGCATCCATCAATAAGCTGATAATTGCTTATTTTATTAACTTGTCCGTTTACAGGCAGGTGGGCTGGTCCAAAAACCCATTTTCAGTCCCAACCTGGATTTATGGCAGAGAAAATTAATCTGTACCACATTATTTTATTTATTTCTAGTTTGATGACAGGGGGTGTCCACTGGGCTCAAAGAGCCCGATTTCAGTAGAGGCCTGGGGAGAAAAGCTCCAATAATACATAGTACAAGCTCCATAATAAGTACAATACATAGTGGAAACAGAAAAACTAAGCAAATTTTACATACAAAATAGCAAAAACTAAACAAAAATTAAACAGCAGCTTGGAGAAGTATGTAAAGCATATTTACATGTTTAGTGGTTGAGAACAGTAGTACAAGGTTAAATTAATACAGAGTTTTAAATCATCTGAGAATGATATAAAAGTAACATTAGCATGGATGAGTTCTTTATGCATGAATAGTGGTTTAAATCCTCAGAGTGCTATACAGGTAGCATTAGCATGAAGGCAGTGCATAGGGTTAATCAATAGTGTGTAAGGCAGAACAAACTTTGTGTGTTATAAAGTATTTATGTATTAAGCAGGTTTGGTAGGTGGAGTGCAACTGCATTATGTACAGACAGTTGCTTAAAACAGTTAACAGGATCAGGAAATCAGATTTATAAAGCAGCTGCATGACTGCAAATAGACAGAAAATGTTACATCATAATAATAACAATATATTAAAAAGTGCCTTAAGGTAGGTGAATGTTGACGATTGGATAGAAGATAGGAAATTCACCCAGGGGATCATGTCAGTTGCCCTGCTAGACAGGGGTTCAGGGAAGTAAATATTGTGGGAAGAAATAGCCAGGGAATTCTTATGGCTAGGCTTGTATAGGTATCCACAATAAACCTCCCTGCACGGAGGAAGTTGCACCGCAAAATAATGTAGCATGAAAAAATGTAAACCAGCAACAAGGTGGCTGTGAAAAAAGATTTATAATAAAAGCAGCATAAAGACTTCACAAAACAGACCGGTTTCGGCTCGGAGTTAGCCTAGCCTTCATCAGTGTTACAAAAGCAAAAAGCAATTGAAGTCTTAAGTAACCAAAAATTAATAAGAAAAAGCACATGATTGGTGAACACCTGCATATTAATTAGTCATTCATAAATATTCATTGAGCCCTGGATGGAAAAGAGCACCTAGTTTGGTTATCCATTTTTTCTTCCTAGTATCCAATATATTATGCCATCCAGATTTATGAGTACGATCCCCAATTATCTTAATAATCAAAAAATGGAATTTAGCGGTCTTATGCTTCAGAGTATGTTTATAGAGTGCATTACTGGTTCTACTACATCTGATGTCACTTAGATGCTCAGAAATACGTAACTTAAATGGTCTGGATGCTGGCCAACATAAAAACACACTGACAACTGCAACAAGGCATATAGATAACCCAGTCAGTGTTGCAATTAGCAAAAAACTTGATGTCATAAACAATACAATTTCTACTAGAGAATTCTTTAGTTTTCAAAACATGTCTGCAATTATTACAATGGCCGCAGGGCATACAGCCAATAAGCTTATCACCCAAAACAGTAGTCTGGGTTAGAAGGGGCAACAGAGTCAGAATGATGTTTATAATGGTTAAAATAAGCTCCTAAATTTTTACCCTTCCAAAAGGAGAAAGAGCAGGTGGAAGGTATCAGTGTAGACAAAGCAGCATCAGCTGTGAGGATATTCCAGTTGTCTTTAATAATATCAATAAACCTGTTCATATTCCTCCCATAGGTTGTAGTTAGATGCAATTGGTTTGAGGGTGGTGACTTGTCTTTGTAAGTCAACAGATCTGCTCTGGTCAGACATAGTGCATGATTCTTAGCCTTGGTGACATAACCCGAACTGTAACCCCTATTGATAAATCTATTAGAAAGATCCTGACAGTAAAACCAAAATGTATTCTCTTCTGATCAATTACGTCTGATTCTAATAAACTGCGATTTAGGTATATTCCTGGCAATATGTTTAGGATGAAAGCTGGATGTGTGGAGTAAGATGTTATACTGGGGAAATTTTCTGAATACCAGAGTGTTGAGGGTATTGTCATCATTCCTAGATATCATAACATCAAGAAAAGTAATATGATCATGATCAAAATTAATGGTAAAATGAAGCCCCCATTTATCATCATTAAGATATTGCACAAATTCCTTAAGATATTCAATATCAGATCTCCACATCATCCAGCAATCATCCAAGTATCTGCGCCAGATGTCAATTTCCGGCAGATACAAATTATGTGTGTCATCATAAATGATAAAGTCTTCTATATATGCCATAAATAAGTCGGCACAAAAGGGGGCAAAGGATGCCCCCATGGCAGTACCCCTAATTTGGAGATAACATTCCTTATTATAGAAGAACACATTTTTGGTAAGCACATGTTCAGTTAGATTGATCAAAAAAGTGTTGAAGCCAGGTTTATATATATTGGATTTGTAAAGCCAATATTCAATCGCATCCAAGCCAGCCCAATGAGGGATGCTGGTGTACAATGAGCTCACATCCAAGGTACACAACTACCAGTCATCCTCAATTTGCATATCATTAATGATACTTAGAAACTGGGTGGTGTCCTGGATCCTAGATCTAACCCAAGAGAGCAAAGGTTTAAGATATTTAGTCAGAAATTCAGACAGGGGTTCAGTTAAGGAGCCAATTCCTGCCACAATAGGTCTACCAGGAGGATGTAGGGGGTCCTTATGAATTTTAGGCAAAAAGTAGATATACTGTCTAACAGGATCCACGATCGTAAGATGTTTTAAGGTTGTAGATGAAATAATACCATTTTCTAGTGCAGAATTTAAGAAAGTATCAATTTGCTGTTTGAACATAAGGGTGGGGTCCAGTGGCATCCTGGTATAATACCTGGCATCATCCAATTGCTTGTGTGCCTCAATAGGATAGTCAATCCAATTCATCACAACCACTGCCCCTCCCTTATCAGCATTAATGATTACCAACTCCTTATTCTGCACAAGCTCCCTTAAACATATTAAATCTGACTCAGACATGTTGTTGGGCATTGGTGGAAGTATGTTAGAAACAAAATGTAAATCCCTAAGAACACTGTGTAAAAACAAACTAACAGATGGATGTGCAGGTGGTGTAAAAGAAGGATGGTATTTGAAATCATCAGTGATATGTTGTTGAGCATCTTTGTCCTGAAAAAATAATTTGAGGTTATTCAGCCTACAGAATGCAGAAACATCCTGGGCAAAAGTATCTTCAGGTACAAAAAAAACAGGTATAAAGGACAGCCCTTTATTAAGCAAAACAATCTGTTGTTCGGTTAAACCAATATTAGAAATGTTACATACATTGTTATTTGAAACAGTGTTTACCTGTTCATCAATACTTCCATCAAGTTGTGTAAACTTGTGACTTTTTTTATGTTTTCTACCCCCCCCCCTATGCTGTGATCTAAAGGGGACACCTGATTCTTTCGTTTAGGAGTTGGAAATTCCATGGTGCGCTGTGTGCCAATGTCACTACCAGACGATGTGTCACAATCAGTGATGTCAGACTGATTACCACGTGCTTTAAGTATGGAACATGGTCGTTTCCGTTTAGGATTAAGATTAGTGTTTTTATGTGTCATCAAACCTTACATGCCTAGTGTACTTGAAGGGTTGTCCCCTTTCATAATCTGACTGATCCTGAGAACATTTCCTAAGTTTCCTCTCTTTCAATTGTGTTTCACAGCTCAAAAGATCAGAACTGAGTTTAGACAAAAATCCAGAGAAAAATTTTTTATCCTGGTATTGATTACAATCTGCAATAAGTTTGGTAACCCTAGTTGTTTCTTTCTCAATAGCCCTAATATAATACTTGGAGAAAGCATCAACAAACATCATAGAACATTCCTGCTGAATAGATAACCATTCAGTAGTCAATATATCCTCAGGTTCTGCTACCAAGGGTTGAATTTTTACTCGTAAACCCCTCAGACTTATACCCTTAACCATATAGGCCTTGAATAATTTGAAGTTCCATACATTCGACCTAAGTGCTTTCATATTCTTATTTAAATCACGAAAGATTTTTTCACAACATTGTTCAGGCTTGTCTAATATGGTATCACCCAAAATATCGGAAGTACCAATTCCAAAGGCCACAAGGTCCTCCCTATCGGAGGAAAGGCCAGAGAGGATTTTATTTAAATCCATAATGTAACCAAGAAGTCAATAAAGCAATAATAAACCAACACCAAGTCCTGTTAACAGAAAATATAAATGAAAGAACCGGACAATAATGGTAATGGTTCAATATTAAAAAAGAAACATCACATGGGTATTAAAGAACCAACCACGTCCAGTGCAGGACAATAATGGTGTTAGTAGGATCACAGCAATTAAATAAGAATGTTTTGATATACTTAGGAATACATATACTGTATGGAACATCAAACATATAAGAAAAGGCAACTGCACAATAATAAAAATATAAGTCCGAAAAAGAGTTTAACAAAATATATTAATAAGAAAAAAGAAAAAAGTAGCCACCCAACCTGCCAATATATATTGACTATAAAAAGTATTATAATGGTTAAATACAAAGAAATGTTTGAGGCTTATGATATATAAAGAACAAGCCCTATCCAAATTGTAATTGTATAATATATAAAGAACAAACCCTATCCAAACTGTAATTGTAGACTCAGGATCCCAAAAATAAAAAATTATTAGGTTAACCCTTAGTCAAAAGATATTATAAACTGACATTAATAAGGAAATCCAACAAATAATATATTCCTGATAAAGAACAACACATCAGAAATCAAGTTCCATTACATACAATTATAGTAATAAAACATAAAAAAGTAATTCTTTAAAGTCCGTTGTGAAAAATAAACACAAGTGTCCAAATATCCAAATGTGAAAAAGTCACCTAGGAAAATACAAAAATGTCCAGTGGTAAAATATTCAAATGAAGAAGTATAACTTGTCGTCAGACGCACGCTTCCATCTCGAGTAAAAAGCAACAACGCCCAATGCAATCCAAAATAAAGAGCCAGTTGTTATTCTAGTCCAAGACAACATACAAAATATAACCGTCATACACTATGTAGATAGTTATAATAGTAGCCGATATACCAGAAAATAAATATAAACAAAATGGCTGCCCCTAGTGAAATAGTAGATATAAATCACAAAAAGTAGTTGTGAACAAATATCCAGTCAGTTTAGAAATATTCAATGTCCAAACTCCAGTAAAAAAGTATGGCGATTGTACCCCAAGCTGAAAGGACGATCAGGCGCCCAGTCCATGAGAACCACTAGACCGCCAGTAGCGTCGCCCAATACAGATCCAAAATAAACATTTTCAGCGATGCAAATTAGGCAAAGTGTATAGTTTTTGACCAGTTCAAAGAGCAGCAAATACGCCAACCCAATCCACTGGTACAGAGATGTACTCGCAAAACACGTTTCCAATAGGCAGCAAGATATAAAATGTTTATATCATCCAAACTACAGTTTCATCGATGTGAATTAAGTAAAAAATAGTTCCAGCCAGTTCAGAGAGCAGCAGGCACGCCAACCCGAATTGGCGCAGATACTTGGATGATTGCTGGATGGTGTGGAGATCTGATATTGAATATCTTAAGGAATTTGTACAATATCTTAATGATAATAAATGGGGGCTTCATTTTACCATTAATTTTGATAGTGATCATATTACTTTTCTTGATGTTATGATATCTAGGAATGATGACAATACCCTCAACACTCAGGTATTCAGAAAATTTCCCCAGTATAACACCTTACTCAACGCATCCAGCTTTCATCCTAAACATATTGCCAGGAATATACCTAAATCGCAGTTTATTAGAATCAGACGTAATTGCTCAGAAGAGAATATGTTTCGGTTTTACTGTCAGGATCTTTCTAATAGATTTATCAATAGGGGTTACAGTTCGGGTTATGTCACCATGGCTAAGAATCATGCACTATGTCTGACCAGAGCGGATCTGTTGTCTTACAAAGACAAGTCACCACCCTCAAACCAACTGCGTCTAACTACAACCTATGGGAGGAATACGAACAGGTTTATTGATATTATTAAAGACAACTGGAATATCCTCACAGCTGATGCTGCTTTGTCTACACTGATACCTTCCACCTGCTCTTTCTCCTTTAGGAAGGGTAAAAATTTAGGAGCTTATTTTAACCATTATAAACATCATTCTGACTATGTTGCCCCTTCTAACCCAGACTACTATTTTGGGTGATAAGCTTATTGGCTGTATGCCCTGCGGCCATTGTAATAATTGCAGACATGTTTTGAAAACTAAAGAATTCTCTAGTAGAAATAGTAGTATTGTTTATGACATCAAGTTTTTTGATAATTGCAACACTAACTGGGTTATCTACATGGCTTGTTGCAGTTGTCAGTGTTTTTATGTTGGCCAGACATCCAGACCCCAGACCATTTAAGTTACGTATTTCTGAGCATCTAAGTGACATCAGATGTAGCAGAACCAGTATTGTACTCTATAAACATACTCTGAAGCATAAGACAGCTAAATTCCATTTTTTGATTATTGATAAGATCATTGGGGATCGTACTCATAAATCTGGATGGCATAATATATTGAATACTAGGGAGAAAAAAATGGATAACCAAACTAGGTGCTCTTTTCCATCCAGGGCTCAACGAATATTTATGAATGACTAATTAATATGCAGGTGTTCACAAATCATGTGCTTTTTCTTATTAATTTTTGGTTACTTAAGACTTCAATTGCTTTTTGTTTTTGTAACACTGATGAAGGCTAGGCTAACTCCGAGCTGAAACCGGTCTGTTTTGTGAAGTCTTTATGCTACTTTTATTATAAATCTTTTTTCACAGCCACCTTGTTGCTGGCTTACATTTTTAGGCTTGTATAGTCCCTAGGGCCAATAACCTAGTACCAAACTATGAACCTACGTGAGTAAACATGAAGATCCAGCATATAACGAATTACATAATGCATGCATCTGGAGCAACTATTAAAAATATAATCATATTCATATTAGCCTGCATCTTTGAAGCAACTGCAAGCATAAAAGTAATGTGCTCTCAGTTTTAGCTGAACGCCTTCCCTACTAGGGTCACTAAGAATGGTAACAGGTTGACTATTCTAGTCACAGGGTCCTGCTTTGGAAAATGCTTTTCGCAGATGACCAGGCAAATATCCCCAACCTTTCTACTCGCAAACAATTCACAAACCCCTTCTGCTTTCAGGTCGTTATTTTAAAACTATGCTCATCAAGACAGCTAAATCTCAGGGAGTGACAGTGCTCAGTGGAAGAAATAAAACTGTTTACATGGCATTCACTTATGTGGACAAGGGACTTCTGCTGGTACTGCCAGATTAACAACTACTAAAATTCTCAGACCTAGAAGCTGTTTTTAATGGGTGACTTAGCCAGCCAGAATCTTTCAAAGTCATCTTAGTTACCAACTTGAAAAATATTCCTCTTGGTCTAAAAGTATTGGAAGTTTCTCAGCTCACTTGAACAACTCATCCCACAGGTAATGAAGAGAATGCAAGCCTATGCCAAGGGCTCTCCTACACAAAACACTGCTGACAATAAAGCTCCCTTCTCTTCAATCTCACTAGCTTCTGCACAGGATGATATAGTAATTCTCAAACCACAGACAGCTCTGTTTACCACTGGACCTATCTGTTAGATAGCGAAGGGGAAGGACTTGCTCCTTAATGAAGCTATTTGACAGTAGGTTACACACACAAATTCACTCTTCAAATACAGGGGGGGGGGAAATGAAAATGTTGGGTGACATCAAATACACAAGCGGCCCCTTCTTCCCTCTCATCTTTCATTTTTCTTCCTCTGGTGTGACAGCAATTTGCACATTACCTTGAAAAGTATACCATTCCATGCAGAAATCAAAATACTGACACCACCTGATAATTCAGCCTCTGAAGTGAGGATCAATAATGAAATTTACTTTTCAAAGCAACAGACCAAGAAGTTAAGCACTCACCATAACGTTCAATATATGTAATCCATCTCGCCTCACATTCTTACTCATGGGTTCAGAGCCGAATAACAGCTCCGACTTGGCCAACTTTTTTACTAGCTCGAAGTCTCTCACTGGCTGGGCCAAGCAAGTATCGCATGCTGCACTGCTCCATAACCCCAGATCTAGTTTGCTGTGAAACTACAAACACACCCCATGCACAACAACAAACACTACAATGTAGAACTACCAAGGAGGTAAGAGAAAAACTACTGCTGAAGGGTACTCTAGTACCAGCCCTAACCTCCAGATCCTCCAGGAAGGGGGCAGGTGGGAGGGTACGTAAGAATGCGAGGCAAGATGGACTACATACATCTAACGTTATGGTGAGTACATAACTTCTTGATGTTAATGTAGTCCAATCTCGCCTACATTCTTAGTGACGGGACAGCGTCCCCAGCACCTCTAGCCTGTGAGGCTCAAAGGAAGATACTCCTGAGGACTGTGGAACCAAAAGTAAGCCCGACCCCTAGAGGCCACGTCCAGTTTGTAATGAGTAACAAAAGTGTGGGGGAAAGCCCACGTGGCTGCAGCACAAATATCATCCAAGGATAGTCTGGCATGGTATGTTATAGATGCAGAAACAGCCCTAGTAGAGTGAGCCTTGACGGGGAACGGTAGAGTTTTTCCTGCTGAAGAATAAATAAAGGAAATACAATTAGCAATCCATCTGGAAATGGTAACCTTGGAAATAGAGGATCCCGCTCTATTTTCTGAAAAGGAAAAACAATTGGTCAGACTTTCGTAGATGTTTGGTCTTGTGTAGATAGAATTGCAATTGTCTGTGCACATCCAGTTGATGAAATCTAAACTCTGCCTTGTTTGAAAATTGAGGGAAGAACACTGGGAGCTCAACTGACTGGTTGGGATTAATAGTAGATGTAACTTTAGGGAGAAAGGACGGGTTAGGTCGAAGAGAGACTCTATCCCTATGAAAAATTAAATACGGGGGTCTGGCTGACGTAATGGCCATCAGGAAGGCCGTTTTCCAAGACAAAAACTTTAAATCGCAGGTGGCAGCCGGTTCGAAAGGTGGGGAGGTAAGAGCTTGCAAAACCAGGTTTAAATCCCAAGGCATAATAGGTTCAGAAATAGGAGGCCGGAGTACTAAGGTGCCCTTTAAAAAGGCCTTACAGAGTTTGTGAGCCATAAGGGAAGGCTCATAGGAGGTATGAAAGCTAGAAATAGCTGCCAACTGGACTTTAATAGTGGCAGGCGCAGAACCCTGCTGAAAGAGCATGGACAAGAACTCCAAAACGGCAGGAATTGGGGCTGTGTAGGGGTCGATTCCTTGAGCATGAGCCCAAATAGAGAATATCTTCCATTTGCTGGAATAAATCTTCCTAGTCGAAGCCTTATGACAGGACGATAAGATGTGCACTACCTCAGGTGAAAAATGATGAAGCCTGACTAGCGGCGGAAGTGGAGTAGCCAGGCTGCCAACCTGAGGGTCCACAGGGAGGGGTGGAACTGTCCCGACATGTGTCAGTAGGTCTGGTACTGGGTCCAGAATCCAAGGAGTGTCCACCACGAATGGATGGAGAAAGGAGAACCAGACTTGACAAGGCCAGTGTGGGGCAATTAGAATCATCTTGCTTCCCAAGGATAGGGCTTTCTGAATCACTCTTGGTAACAGAGGAAACTGAGGGAAAGCACAGAGCAGACCGGAGGGCCAATCGTGGACTACAGCGTCCCTGGGTGATTCCCCCTGTGGGGGGATCAGGGTGAAGTAATTGCTGCATTTGGCATTGAAGAGATGGGCAAAAAGGTCACAGCAAGGCTGACCCCACCTGTTGAACATCTGTTCCGCAACCAGAGGGTTCAGGGACCACTCGTAAGGCATGAGAATAGCTCTGCTCAGCCTGTCTGCTATCACATTGGCCTTCCCCAGAATGTGCGCTGCCACTAGGAACTGTTGGGAAGATACTGCCCACTGCCACACTCGCATGGCCTCTCTGCACAGGGGGTAAAGATCTGGTTCCTCCCCATTTGTTTAGCTACCATACCATGGACATTTTGTCCGAATGTATCGCGATCGTCCCAAGAGGGAGAAAGCTCTGAAGTGCCCGCAATGCCAGAAGCACTGCTCATCTCTAGGACACTGATGTGCAGATGTACCTCGTGATCTTGCCACGTGCCTTGGACCATCCTGCCAAGATAATAACCCCCCACTCCATCTGGGAGGCATCCGTGGTCACGGTGGCGACAGGTGACGGAGGAACAAACTGTTTCCCCTCGTCCAGATTGGTGGAGCATAGCCACCAACTGAGATCCTGTTTGCATTGGTCTGTGAGCAGGATCAGGTGAGAAAGGAGGAGTTTCTGAAAGGACCACTGGGCAAATAGAAGCCATTGAAGAAGCCTCATATGTAATCTGGCTAGAGGCACTAGCATAATGGTGGATGCCATGGTGCCCAAAAGCTGAAGAACCTATCTCGCTTGTACCTTCCTGAAGGGTAATAGTGTGCGAACCTGATTCTGTAATATTCTGATCCTTTGATGCGGCAAGAAGGCCTGCATTTGGACAGTGTCTAGCTCTGTGCCTATAAACGTGACACGCTGTGAGGGCAGCAAGGCAGACTTTTCCCAGTTCAACGGTATTCCAAGTCACTGAGAGAGGGTAATGGGGGTGTCCCTGGCTTGGATGAGTAGATGCCTGGTGGGGGCGGTGAGGAGCCAGTCATCTAGATATGGAAACACCTGGAATCCTTGACGTCTCAGGTGAGCTGTCACCACCGCCAAATACTTGGTGAACACCCTGGGGGCTGTGGTGAGACCAAAGGGCAGGGCATGAAACTGAAAATGGCTGGCTCCCAGCTGGAAGAGTAGGTGACTCCTGGATGCCCGGTCTATTTTGATATGATAGTAAGCATCCTTGAGGTCGATGGAGCACATCCATACTTTTTCCAGTAATGGAAAAATGGACTGAAGGGTGACCATTTGGAACTTGGACTTTGAATGTAGTGGTTTAATCGTCTGAGATCTAGAATGGGTCTCAGGTCCCCTGCTTTTTCGGCACCAAAAAGAATCTTGAGTAAGTCCCTAATCAGATGTGGTCTGAGGGGACAGGTTGGATGACTCCCTTCTTTAGCAGCTTGAAACCTGTAAGGCTGCATGATCCCTTTGACTGGGTGGAACATCCGAGATTTTTCTGACTGGAGGAGAGTCTGACAAAAGGGGTATGGCATAACCTCCGGAAACTATTCGTAACACCCACTGATCCTGGGTGATGCTTTCCCAGGCTTCCAGGTATAACGATATGCAGCCCCTGACTGGCTCCAGAGAAGCACAGTCGGGCAACACATCAGGAACGATGGTAGAAGAACCGCGAAAAGAATCACGGTCTCCCAAGTTGCTGGGGCTTCCTCTGCCTCTAGGGTGGCATCTTCCTGAATAACCTCCCCATCCTCTGCCTCTGGAGGGGGAAATCACCTTGTGCGGCAGGGAAAAACCTCTGTGACTTCTTGAACCACATCTTCCCACCTCTCTGAGCCTTGGGGTAAGGCCTAGAGGGGGAGGGAAAAACGGACCCCTACGGCAGACAGGGTCTTTCCCTCTTGCTCGCATCTGGTGAGGGTGTCTTTCACTTTGGTCCCAAAGAGCGAGGACCCATCAAAGGGAGCATCAGTGAAGGAAGACTTGAAGGCCTCCGCGAAATGACACAGGCGCAACCAGGCTTGCCTCCTGACGGCTACTCCTGTACTGGCTGCCCTACCCACCCCCTCGGCTGCATACGATATGAGCCTCATGGACGAGTTGACAATAGAATTTAGGGTAGACACCTGGGTGTTAATCGTGGGCGCCAATGCCTCAGGAACGTTACCTGCTAGAGTATCTCCCAACTCCTTGAGGAGATCTTTCTGGAGCAGAGTGAAATGGCAAAGGTAGTTCAGTGACCGTAAGGTGAAGGTCGCTGATGAAAGGGTACGCTTCCCGTACCTGTCCGTAGTCCTAGACTCCTTGTTAGGAGGATGGACGGAGGAAGAAGTCTCTGCTACTTCCTTCTGTGTGGCCGCTGCCACCACCATGGCATCTACAGAAACCCCTTTGGACAGAAATTCTTTCCCCGGGTGAGCAGAAAGGAACTTACTGGGCCTTCTGGGTACAGGTTCCACTGTATCAGGATTCTCCCACACCCTCCGACAGATTAAATCCAACAGTTCGTCGAAGGGTGGAGACACCCAGGAGGCAGAGGGTTGAGCTCCAAAGGCCTTGAGGAATACAGACTCTTCCTCAGAGGGGGTTTTGGAGGGCCAGTCACCCCTGTCTCAAAATCTCCAGGATGTCGGAGAAAGACGTCATCAGAGGATGACTTGGGGGACCCCCCAGACTCCTCGATGTTGGTATCAGAAGTGAGAGACTTATCCTGGGAGTCTATGTGCTTCCTTTTGCACGTCTTCTTTCTGGAGGCCACAGACTCTGAGGGACCATCAGAAAGTTGGGGACCACTCATGGGGGTATCCCCAGACCTTTGGGCTCCGCCATCTACGGCTAGGGGGGTGTCAGAGGCTCTAGCTGGGGTGGAAGGGGACGGAATGCCCGATCCGGGTGATGTAACTGACGATTTGGCCAGTGCGCTCTGCATGGCCTCGAAGGCCAGTCCCCCAGAATCCAAGGACCGACGGGCCTCCGAAGCCATGATCCGAGTCAGGGTCCCCCGAGCTGATGTGTCGAGAGGGAGGCTCGAAACAGATGGGTGCCGCGAAACATCCCCCCTCGGGCCCGACCGAGGAAACCCAAGTACCGAAACCTGTGGAAGGAGCTGACGTCAGCACCGATAAACCTTTAAGAGGTATCGGAGCGGGAGCAAGAACATCACTCTGAGTGGAGCACTCCGGTTCCGATGACAAGGAAGCGCTCGGAGGAGGAACCATCGGGACAGGCTCCGGAGCTGACTGGGTCAGAGCCAAAAATAATTTAGCCAACACCGGTGACTGCAGGAGCCTCTGCACCACCCTATCAACATCCAAATCAGAAAGCTTGGAGGATTTGGAGGACAAAGACGGAGAATGGGATCTCCTGTCAGGAGAACCATGTCTAACACTGGGAGATTGGTTCCAGTAAAATAAGAGCCGAAGCAGATTCCAGTACCGCAGATACCTCCTGCGGCCCCAAGGACATAGGAGCCGAGGAGGTAGAGTCAAGTTTTGAAAGTTTCTCCACCAGCTCCGAAGAAACAGACTGAGCCGGAGATCTTTTCTTTGCCTTCAAAGCCTTAGGCTTGGCCTGAGAACCAGAGGCCGAGTCCAAAGACTCCTCAAACGAAGGTTTCAAGAGACCCTTCAATATTAATTTATTTTTCCTCTCCTGAAGCACCCTCGGACTGAAGGTGTGACAGAAGCTTCAAGACTCTTGTAAATGAATTGCACCTAAGCAATAAACACATACATAATGTCCATCCGTGAAGGACATCTTGTAACCACACTTGGCGCATTTTTTGAAACCGGAAGGTTTATGTTCCTTCTGCTCTTTAGACATCTTGAAACAACAAGACCACAGAACAACCAGGCTAGGAAAAGCACAGCAAGGAGGGAAACAGTAAATCACTCTACCACAACCAAGAACCTCTAAGTAAAACGGTTCTCTAAGAGACACACACAATCCACAACAAGAAAAAAGCCAAGAGCTAGCTTAGTTTAGCAACAGACATAACGTTAAGCAACTACAACACACAGAAAAGGAGGACTAGGGTCCTCTAACTCAAACGGGCCTAGCCCACCGGAAATTAGGGATACCAACTACAGACAAGAAAACACACAATAATAATCCACAATATGCAAAATAGCTATTAAAATAGCTTTTGGGTTGAAATCCGCAAATTTCTCGAGAGAAATTGAAAAAAGAAAGATAAATAGCAACAGCCAAGCGAGACCATGTCCTAGCTACATGAGCGGCAAACACGATCTGGGGTTATGGAGCAGTGCAGCATGGGATACCTGCTTGGCCCAGCCAATGAGAAACTTCAAGCTAGTAAAAAAATTGGCAGAGTCGGAGCCGTGAACCCGTGAGTAAGACTGTAGGCGAGATTGGACTACATAACATCTGCACTTTCACCCCCATCACCGGCAGGACTAAAACCAGCAGGAAACAGTCTGGCACCTACAACTTTCTGGCTGCAGTCCCTCCCTTTTATCCACAAAGATGCACATAAGGAACCTTCTACAGGTTTCTGATAGCCTGTGTAAAGTGGAGCAGAGGGTAGGAACACTCGCTCTTTCCTAAATCCCCTACTAATGAAACTGCCCAGCATGCCTGAAAAAGTAGGAGGGTGATGGTAATAGTAATGGAGATATTTGCCTCTGGGAGTTTTACAAGCATCACCAATAGGACAGTCTCAAGTTTGGCAATTTGGTTGGCTCTTGTGAAAGAATGTCATGAAAAATCAGTGACATCCTGAAGTCACACCTACACTTGGAAATGACATCCAGATTGTAATGTCTTGGGAAAGTATTCAGTCATGCCCAGACAGAAACCACATGGACATCATCCAGAAAAGCATTTTTGAAGGACACTTGCAAAGTAGATGCTGCTCTTGTAGAAACAGCATTTGTAAATTGTCAAAGCCTTGCTATATTTCTGATAAAATGGTACACACTGAAATCCAGCCAAAATGAAATGGTAACACCTTTATTAAAATCCACTTCAGACAGTGACAAAAGTACATATACATTGACAGAAGAGAAAAAAACATGCCATTTTTTCATACAGCATACACCTGGAGTGAATGATCATTTACTCCATTATATAAACTGCTCAGTATAGCTCAACTCCTTAAAATGCTTAATTTCTGCCTTCCCTTAAACCTTGCTCCTGCTGAAAATTATTCTGCATGTATAATGCCCATAAATTCTAATTTCTATGCAATTTGCACCTTCCTTTTCTAATAGTCCCACCTACAGTTCTGTTCTCTTTAAAATCATAAGGACTTCATTTATAGTTGGTCTAGACTTCCATTTTCTGGTAACTGCTTTTTGACAAACAGTATTATACTTGGGGAGACCTTAATATGTCAAGATTTTACTATCTAAGCAATGCAGATCCTACGTCCCACCTCAAAAGAATATTTCCTTAGTTGTCAAAAATGTTGAGGGAGCAAATTATAAAGTACTCTGTAAAGAATTTTTAAAATCTGCCAACTCATTACATTCCCAAAGGACATGCTGCCAATAACCTTTCTCTTTTCCCATCACATCGCCAGCATTTGCGATCTATACAAGGAAAAATTATCTCAAGGTTGCTTAAGGTATAGAAAATACCTATACAAACACTTCCATTCAGAAATCCTACAACTGTTGGACTTTCTTGAATCCTTGGGAGAGAGACTGCCCCTGTCTTCCTTTGTAAGCTCCCTTTCCATTCTCTCCCCAGTTTTTTCTAACCTACCGAGTGATTCTTACAGCCATCATGCATTATATGCATATGCCCCACTAATTATCTTTAGCAGCAGCTTCTATTCTAGCCTCAACTAAAACCTCTATCAGAGATGGGCTTTCAGTCAGCACTCCACTTTCCCTTTCTTTTATCTATACTTTAACCTGTAGTTCAAGCTTCTGCTTGGACTCCTCTCACTACATTACCTTTATTTGATTCCAAAATCTTGGTCTTTTGCCAATTTTCTCCAGTAAATCCCAGCTCCCTATTGCCCAATTTCTATACTCTGCTTGTAGTAATCCATATTGGTAAAACCTCTTTATCCACTCCCATGCTAGCTTAGTTCTTAGATAATTTACTATTTTATACATGTACTGTATTACTTGGAGCACCAGGATTGCGCTAAAAGAAAAAAATGGTTAAATATCCCAGTTAAGCACTACTACCCAACCTTAACAATGCTTACAGGATTGTTAAGCACCCCACATGCACTAAGATCAGGTCTGTAATAAAAGCAGGCAGCACTGACCAGTGAACTGCAGTAGCATGGCATGAAATGGTTTTGGTTCAACTCCAGTTTGTGCCTACAGACGTATACAACATTTTTTTTTAATTAAATTGCTTCCCTTCCTCGGGGAATAGATATCAAACACTCCCCCACATTCTACCAACTTTGAAAACTAGAACAGCACATTACACACTTACTTTTGATTAATTTGTAGTATCCAGAGAAGATAAATCTCCTTGTACTACAAAGAATTAGGAGTGGGTTGACGATCTTAACAGCTTTATTGTGTGTTCTCAACACGGAAGCCAAGATTCACCTCTTGAGCTTTGCTCCCATGTCTGGTTATGACTGATGACATGCTCATAATCCCCTACATTTTGTATGGCTATTATTCGCCTTAAGGACCTACATCCAAAGTTCAGCCCTCTCATGTCTTAAATTCCCGGTTTCAACCATTTCCTCGGATTTTCAACGTAGTGCTTGTTATGTACACAAGCCTCAACTGTGTAGTAGCTCTTCAAATCAGGTAATACTAAACCACCTTGTACTAAGCGAAGAATCGGCTTATACAACTTAACTTTTGCTTTCTTCCCTTCCCAAATGAAATTCCTTCAACTCTTACAGTCCACAACTTCTCTGGCTGACAAAAAAATATGCCAGACACATATAAACTATAATTTTCCACAAAAACAATACGCTATTCCCAATTTGTAATGCTTTTCCCTTCTTCCACAATTTTGTCAGGAGCAACTTTCTACTGGTATGAGTGCATTGTTACTAATAACTTTCTCACGGCCAGGCCTGGAGCATTCACAAGATAAACTGTGCTGTGGAATACCAGTCCAGCCATTTATACTTACAAAAAACGTCACGCAGTCTGCTTTTTACAGTTTCTTTGGTAACACCAGAAATTCTCATTTTTTCTTCTTGCACAGTCTTCCACTATTTCAGAAAAAGCTTTTTGAGACACCTCATTCTCAGAGAGCCTTTTCTTCATTTCAGCTTCTATATTTACAATTTTATCAGTTTGTCTGAAAAGTTAGTTAATACTTTATTTTTCCAGCCTTTTGTTATTTGACTTTATACATTTCTTCAGTGTAATTTATTTTGAAAACCTCTTAATGCATCTGATTTATTTTTTCCACTAAATTACTGAGAACCATCTCCTTTACCAAAACTGATACTTCTACTGCTTTTTTGCTAGTCTGGTCCAATATTCTTCCTAGCCAGAGTGTTTTATTCTTCTACTTAGGTTGATTGTCTCTCTACTTTCTTCAAATGCATTTTTTGCTGCCATTCAGGCAGTGTAATTGCTTGCCAGCAACTGAATTTTACCCGGTTGGAAAACTTTTGCCAGCTCTGTTTCAGAGCTGGTTTTCACAGTGGGAGAAAGTACAGTTGTGTACCTACCATAAATGTAGATGTTAAAGTGTATTCACTGTTGCAGTCATTACTCTTGGGTTATCCTGCCGGCAGGCTACCCTCAGTCGGCCAGAATTCCAAAGTCTAGGTCCGGCGTCGGTTGCCGTCGCCTCTTCCCTGACGTCACTGCGCCAGGGGTATAAAAGATGCAGCAGATGACATTTTCTTCAGTTTTTCTTGCCCCAGATGTCAGGTGCCCCCAAAATGGTAGGCTGAAAAATATGCCAATAAAAATGCATGCACAAAAATAATATTTCCTTCATCTACAAGCAAATACACCAAATAGGTTGTATAGGATAGAGAAGTGCAGATAAGTCCCAGCAAAGAAAAGGGGGATGGTGGGTGGGTAACCTGGACTGCAACAGTGAATGCATTCTAACATCTACATTTATGGTAGGTACACAACTGTACTATGTTCATCGTGTTTCACTTTTGCAGTCATTACTCTTGGGTTGAATCCCAAAGCTGAGGAAGGGCAGCTGGGCTAAATAGGGTTAGGAGAGGCTATGAGGCCCTGCAGAACTGCAGTGGCAAAGCCTGCTCTGGACTTAGAGTAAAGAGGTAAGTGGTAGTGCTTTGTGAAGGTGTGCAGTGAACTCCAAGTTGCAGCCTCTAAGATATCTTTGGTTGGTACTCCTCTGAGGAAGGCTGCTGAGGTGGCTGCTGCTCTGGTGGAATGAGGCCTAATGCCCTTAGGCACTGATTTGCCATGTTGAAAATAGCAGAAACGGATGCAATGGCATATCCATTTAGAAATAGTCTGTTTTGAGATCGCCTTTCCTTGTGATCCTGCAGCATATGACACTAAAAGTTGCTCAGTCTTTCTGAAAGCTTTAGTTCTGTCCAAGTAGAAGCGTAACTGCCTGTGTATGTCCAAAGAATGCAGAATTTCCTCAGCCTTGTTCTGTGGATTAGGATAAAAGGTAGGCAAGTGAATGGTTTGGTTAAGGGCCACACTGGACACCACCTTAGGCATAAATGTAGGGTTTGTCCTCAGAGAAACCCTGTCTGGATGAAAAATTATGAAAGGTTCCACAGCCATGAGTGCTTGTAACTCCGAGACTCGCCTTGCAGAGGTTATTGCTAGGAATAGAGCTGTTTTCCAGGATAAGAATTTTATATCTGCTGTTGATGCTGGCTCAAAAGGAGGCAGTGTTAGTTTTTCCAAAACATAATTTAGGTCCCAGGCCGGAATTGGTGCTCTCCTTGGAGGTCTAATGTTTTTGGCCCCTCTGAGGTACTGCCTTAAAGGATGAGAAAAGATAGGTGGTTCCATATTGTAATGGGCTGATATGGCAGAGGCATGAATCTTAATTGATGAGAAAGAAAGGCCTTTGTTTAGCATCTCAGTTAGGTATTGTAAAATCTGAGGGATATTTGGTACACACGTGTCATTGCCTTGTTCCTGGTTCCAAGCACAGAATCTCTTCCATTTTTCTGCATAAGATTTTCTGGTACTGGGCCTCCTGGCCTCCAAGATAACATCCATAACAGTTTTTTTTAAAGAAGAGTGTTCTGAATGGCTAACATTATCCGCCATGCTGCCAGATTTAAGGTCCTGAGTTGGCTGTGCAGGATCTGATTGATTTGTTGGGTCAGTAAGTGAGAAGTTTGAGGCAATATCCATGCTGGACCTTGAGACAAACTCTTTAGGATTGGGTACCAGTGTTGGCGTGGCCAGTCTGGTGCAATCACTATCATTTTTGGCTTCTCTTGTCTGACCTTTAGGAGTACCCTGGGAAGGAGAGGCAGTGGGGGAAAAGCATATACAGTTAGATTTTTCCAGCTGAAGGATAGGGCGTCCACTTTCCATGCTTGCTTGAGATAAATCCTTGTGCAATCTCTGCAATTGGCAGTTGTGAGGGGAGGCAAATAGATCTATGTCTGGGCATCCCCATTTCCTTATTATCATGCTGAAGACTTTTGGATTCAGTTTCCATTCATGGGGATCCATGAGGTTTCTGCTTAGTTCGTCTGCCACAGTATTTGTTTTCCTGTCAGGAATTGTGCTTGCAGGTGAACTTGAAAAGCCAATGCTGTGTCCCATAAGGTCATTGCTTGTCTGCAGAGGGGGTTGGAATGTGTACCTCCCTGCTTGTTTATGTACACATGACTGTAGCGTTGTCTGTCTTTATCAGTAACTGTCCTGGATGAAGCAGGTCCTTGAAAGCTGTCAGGGCATTTTGAACAGCTAGCATCTCTTTTTGATTGATGTGAAGATGCATCTGGTTTGCAGGCCATGTGCCCTGTGGGTAATATGAATGTCAGACCCTTGTTGTGGTGACAGGCTTCTGCCCACCATCGAAACTCCTGTTGCAGGCAGGGAATGAGTGCAATTACTGCCTCCAGGCTGTGGCAATGCTGAGTCCAAACACTTTTTAGATACCATTGTAGTTTCCTCATATGCAGTCTGGCATATGGAATTAGTAGAATGCAAGATGCCATGAAACCCAAGGCTTGCAGGATTTTCCTTGCAGATAAGTGGGTTTTTGTTGCCAATTTCTTGAAGTAGTCAGTCGCTTTTGTGTGTCTGGCGTGAGATAAGCCATCTGGGCAGTTGTATTTAAGCTTGCACCCAGGAATATTATTTCTTGAGAGGGCACTAGTTTTGATTTCTTTTCGTTTACTGTGTACCCTAGGCCAATTAGTAATCTTTTTACAAACGCCAAATGCTTCAGAAGAATGTCTTTGTTCTCTGCTTGAATTAGGCCGTCGTCCAAGTAGGGATATATTTGAATTCCTTTTTGTCTGCAAAACGCAATTACTGGTGCCAGGCACTTTGTGAAGACCCTGGGCACAGTAGATAAGCCAAAGGGCAGTGCAGAGAATTGGTAATGCATTGAGCCAGCTATGAATCTGAGGTATCTTCTGCAAGACTGTCTGATTGGGACATGCAAGTATGCCTCTTTTAGGTCCAAAGTTACGAGCCAAGCCTTCTTGCCCAGCATGGGCAGTAGCTGCTGTAGAGTCAACATCTTGAATTTTGGAACTTCCAGAAACATATTTAATATAGACAGGTCCAGTATTGGTCTCCAGGTTTTGTCCTTTCTGGGTACTAGAAAGAGTCTGGAGTAAAATCCTTGCCCCTGCTCTTGTTGTGGTACTTGTTGAATGGCCCTCATGTCCATGAGGGCTGTGATTTGTTTTTGCGCCTCTGCCCATTGATTGTGTGGCAGGTCTGGTATACCCTTTGACCTTGGTAGAGTGTGAAAATGGAACATGTAGCCTTGGGACACTATGTTCAGGACCCATTTGTCTTGGTAATCATTTGCCAATTTGATGAAAAAAGTGCTAGTTTTTCCCCTAAGGGGGCTGCCAAATGAAAAGTGCTTGGATCTGGTAGAGGAAAGTCATTGGGACTGTTTCCTGTAAGGTTGTGATTTGTCTTCTCCGCTTTTGGAGGTAGGAGCACCCCATTGTTTAGGCCTGTATGAGCCTTGGGGCTGAGATCTGCCTCTGGTTTGCCTGTATCTGCCTCTTTGTGGTCTGTCTGACCACTGGAAAGGACCAGATTTTAAAGGGCCAGTTCCTGCTAAACCTGGGTGGCTGTACCTGTAAGAAATCCTTGACCGTCTGCATGGATTTTGCTTTATCCTCCATTTTTTTCAACACCTCTTCTGCTTTAGTACCAAACAAAGTATCATGCTGTAATGGTGCATCTAATAATTTTGCTTTAACATGATCAGGCAGATTCTGTTCCTTTAACCAAGCATGCCTCCTAATAACAGAGCCTGCAACAGCAGCCCTGCAAGAGGCCTCCAGTGAATAATGACCAAATTGCAAAGTATGCTTTCCCACTTGTTCAGCTGCATGCAATAAATCCTGCAATTCCTTGTTCTCTGAACATTCAGTATTTGTCAACATTTTCTGTTTAAGCAGTGGCATTAAATACTGCTGATATTTAAGCATATGAAACTGACAATTTAAAGCCATTACAGCCAGGGTAGCAGAAGTGTAGACTTTTTTCCCCCCATCTGTCTAGAGCCCTAGAATCCCTATCAGAGGGGACAGGGTTTTTTGCAGTGGAAGCTTTAACCCCTTTGGGACCCTGAGATAGTTTCTGGATCAGTGGTGGGGTTTTTATATAGGAATTTATGAGAATCCGGCACCCTGTAGTATTTGTCTGACTTAGCAGGTGCAGGGGGTAAAGAGTCAGGGGACAGGTCGGACTCTAAAAATACATCTACAATGTCCAGAACAGGTGGAATAGCAAGGGGTCTGTGCTGAGGAAGTAGCAGAAAGTCTCTGAGCCTTCTCTTAGATTCAGAATAATCTTGGATCTCCCAGTGGAAAGGCTCCCTCATGGTATGCAGGGTTTCCCCAAAAGAATAATCCTCAGGAGGAGAGGCTGAAGGAATGGATTCTTCAGCTTCAGAATCCTCATAGGGAAGCATGGAGTAATCCTGTTCAGAAGAGGAATCAGAGGAAAAAGAAAACTGATCAGAAGAATCATACTCTGTCTCTTGCCTAGGCCTCTTATCAGGAGGGGAATGGGAGCCCCTGATCAAACTAATTAGGTCTTCGGCCATTTTGAGCATCTGTTTTTTAGGCATGGAAGTCTGAGGAGAATGCTGTACTTGTTTCTTTGTCTTTAGAGCTGCTTTAGTCTTTGAAGCTGAAGATGGCTTAATATACCAGTTGTGTAGGTCTGAAGACACCCTCAGAAGCCGATGCCTGCTCAGCGGCTCCGGACCCATCTGAGGGAATGATTTCAGTGTCCAATACCTTGAGTTTCCAGAGGCCCAGTCGGCTCCACGTGGGAGTCGGAAGCGGCCTGTGGCTCTGAGGTAGCGGGTGCCAAGGGCTGTGAAAGCGCCTCACTGAGAACCGGCAAACCGGCGACTGGCCTAGCAGAGGCTTAGTTTGTTTTGGACTTCGGATGCTTATCCTTTTCCTTGTCCTTGCGTTTTTTGTAAACTCCGGTTGTCGGCTAGTCCGACGGAATTATACAATTAAATCTTCGGCCAAAGTAATGAAATGCAAAATCGAACAGACGCTTGATAGTGCGTTGGTTAAATCTAGCACAAAACTGACAACTAGCAACGTTGTGATCAGGGCCTAGGCAAGGAATACAGTAAGAGTGAAAATCCTTATGAGGTATTTGCTTCCCACAAGAAATACAATTGTTAACTTTTTCCGACATCGGTCTGGAGCAAGAAAAAAGTTTCCCCAAAGGGGTACTTAGCTTTAATGAAGACTTCGGTTCTGAAATTCGGATTTGAAAATCTCAGGAGTCGGCCGACCGGCACTTGCGAACTGCTTTTACTTCGGGCACCGCGCGGCAAGAAAGACTGGAGAAAATGGTGTCTGCTGCATCTTTTATACCCCTGGCACACTGACGTCAGGGAAGAGGCGACAGCAACTGATGCCGGACCTAGACTCTAGAATTCTGGCCGACAGGCTAGCCTGCCAGCAGGATAACCCAAGAGTAATTACTGCAACAGTGAAACACGAACATCTATAATCAAGCTGTTGATCAGTGTGCAACAATTTATGTCCTGGAAAATAATTTCTTGGTAGAAAGTGAAATTAAAACCTGTGTATCCTTATATGTTTTGCTCTGTCCAAACAGAATCTAAGCTGTCTACACTCTTCTAAGCAATAAAATAAGCATAACCCATGCTCATCGTAATTAGGGAAATAAATCAGCAGTTATCAGTGGTGCAACAAGTAACACGTGCACCTTTGGTGCAGAAGGTTGCAGGTTCTATTCCCATGCCAGACAGATGGACTGTTGACACTACAGGGCAGCACAAAAGGGGTGCTGCACTCCTGAGTTTGTCATCCTTCATAGGTTAGTACTATGCTAACTGCTCTTTTGAGCCATTTGAAGCCTAGCCAATAACCACATGTGAGAATCAAACCCTGCACCTTATGTCTATAAGGTAAACACCTTAACCATTATGCCAACCTCCAACCAGAAGGAACTTTAACTATCTTACGCCAATGAACTACTTAAGAATCATACCCTACTTGCACTCAAACCAAGTCCTCCACAAAAACCTAGTTACCCCCTTTCCAACTCTCTCATCTGGACATCCCTTTTCAGCATAGACAAAATCCTGCTCAAAAATATACAAACCCCACACTCCAGTGCAAAAAAAAAAAGTACCAAAACTAATTCTCCACAACGTCAAACTCCACCACTCACCCCAATAAAATATTACAGTGTGTAGCTGTACAACCTAACCTGGCCCAACACTAGCCCCACCTTAACAAACCCAAAACTTAGCCCACTCAAACCTCCTGCATCAATACTCCTCTCATCAATACTCTAAAAAAAAACAAACCCTGTTTCTTCCTACATCTTAAAAACGCATAATTTTAATGCCCAAAGCATCTGCAATAAGATATCAGACCTTCACGCATAAAAAGAATTTCATCAACCCCACATCCTCGTTTTCACTGAAACCTGGTTACAACCTGAAATTTTAAAGGTGAAGAAATCATTCCTGTCAGTTACATCACCATAAGGATATACCGACAAGGTAAATGGGTGGGTGGGGAGGCATGGCCACCACCTTTCAAGCCATCTTACAAATGCATGCCCAACCCAAACAATAACTCCACAATAGAACAATGAAGAAATTCTAAGTGCCAAACTTCACATAAACAATCAGAAATCTATAATCATTGCAGCTGCCTACACACATTCCCCCCAAAAATGTCAAGACTATGGAAAACGTACTTGGCTATTTATCTACTTTCAACCAAGAAGCCAACCTGCTTGCTGACCTTAACAGACTGCACCTCTAACAAAACTTCTCTACCCCCCCCCATTATATTAACCTTTATCATTTCACTCAGCTGAACCAACAACCATCCCAATTTCATGGAGTATCCAAAAAACATCCATATTAGACTGTCTACTCTCAACCAACCCAGAAGAGTCTCTCACCGATCACCCCCACCTACATCACAGAGTACTACAAGCCCCACAAACCGTTATACTTCAGATCTATGAAAAACTTAACCGGTTTTGATAAATCCATATTTAATGACATACAAAATAATGTGACTGAGAATACCCCAGATATCTGCCTTATGAAGAAAGTGTCCGCCATTTCCATAACTCATCCTTAACCACATAAAAACAACAACCCCCAGACATAAGAGTGAAATTCTGCCTCATGGCGATCTCAAACAAAACTCATGAGACGCAAGGACAACACCTGGAAAACTATGGCACAAAATTAGGACCCAATCTTACCAAGACTAGTACTGGTGCCTGAGAAAAAGCACAGAGGCACATGTTCTTTATGATAAAAAGACTTCATATCCAGTACTCTAACACAAATAACCTATATCCCCACCTAACCCCTCAACCCTCTACCACTGCTCCTCAGTCACCTCGGCCCAAAAAACATCTGGACAAATACAATCAAAAATATGTTAACTGAAAGATCTTGACAACCTGCCATCCAAATAACCCAGGACAGCCACTGGATACCATTTGCTACTATATATCCATTCTATTAAATAGATCTGTTACAGAAAACTACATGCCAGTCCTAAGGAAAGCTTCCTTCATAATCCCATTACACAAAGAAGGCACATATAAAGAACTGTCAAACGATCACCCTATAGCAATCCTTCCTACTCTCTAAGAAGTACCTAAGAAATGCATTCAAATCAGCAACTCCTAGTCTGTTTGATAACCAATTACATTCTCCTGCCCAACATGGCTTTTGCCCCGCCACAGCACAGAAACTGTCCCGCTACATCTCCTACATACAAATAAAGTAAAAACTCTGGTAATTTCATCTCCACCCTTTTCCTGGATTGTCTAAAGCTTTTGACAGTCTCAAATCAGCTACTCCTCTAAAGACTAAATCTTATTTATTTATTATTATTTATTTGACATTTGTTGACCAGGTTAGTCCAGCTGGGCAGGAGCCCTTTTTCAGTGGAGACCCGGGGAGAAAAGCTCCACATACATATCTACATAACTAATGAAGAATATATTCATAATACATAGCTACATAAACAATAGTTACTAAGGGTAAAATAAAGCTGAATTTACCAATAATAGATAAAAGAGAATAAAAAGTATAATAAATACATCGTAGTAGGATAGATAGTCAAAAATGTACATATTTCTTATATATTATATTATATATTATATATACTATTTTATTATATATTATTATATCATTATTTACATATTACTTACAGGCCTCAACTAGTTGGTTCACCAACTACCTAAACAGTCACACCCAGTCTATAAATAGAATCACCCCCGCTCCACATTCCTTCCAATCACAGTCTCCCTCACATGTGTTAAGAAAAAAAAAAAAAAAGACAGACATGATCGAATATCTTTTATTAAATCAACATGGGTTTTGCAATTACTAAAGCTTTCAAGATGGCATGAAAGGTGTGACGATCGTGCCCTGGCCCAGCAATCAAGGAAACTCAATCCTCACCACTAACACCAGGGAGGTCGTCTCATAGAAGAGGAAAGGATAACAAATACACACAGCAAAGTACAATTTCCCTTATGTGCACACAGAGATCACAGTCAGTCTGGGGCTGGTTGCTCCCTTGCTCTCCAGCTCCACAATAAGACTCCCCACTGGCACAGCTATAGGGTCCAGATCTCAGCCTAGCTGGCAAGCTAACCTCCAGTACCCTATCTGTCCCACCAGTGCTTCGTGCCCCTGCCCAGGTAGCGGACACACCACACACACTTTGAGATAAGTATTTATACAATTTCACATACACTCCTGGGAAAGGCTGACACAGATTCTCCAGCTATGCCCCTTTACCCAGACTATACGGTAGTAATTCTTGCCACCACCAGCTAATATTTATCAGCTACCCAAAGGCCCTTAAAAGGGTGTCCAATCATTACTGTGCAGTATTATTATCCAATGGTAAGTGTGACTAAACCGTCTTAAGGCTTATTAGAGTGGTTTATTACAATAACCTCTATAAATATGCAATGTACTCTAGAGCCTATTATGTCTACACAAACCAGCCACAGGTAAAGGTTTTTAAAATATTTAATAACAAATAATAAACACACAAGACAATACTACTACACCACAGAGATATCTAAGAGTTCTGAGATCACACAAACTGAAAATAATACAGAAAGACAGGTCTGATGTCAAAGAAAAACACAATCTAACTTTCTAATCTTTAGCTAATCTTAAGAGAAAACACAGTGCTATAATCTTACTTGCATACATAGAGCATAAGCAGGGCTGTGGTTGATGGTCCAAGACAAAATGCTTTCAGTCTCTCACTGAACAATAGTTTTTAAAAACACCAACAAACAGCTCTGCTAAGGCCCTCCCAAATTACATTATTTTGACACTTGGGTTTTCCTAGTATTCACATTACATCATTTTGACACTTACTCTGGCGTTCCGAGGCAAACAAACTGCATTATTTAGCAAGAATAAAAGAAATTTCATATGTATACTCTAACAATTATTCCTTAAGTTAAGACAATAGAAAGAATGTGTTCATCCAGCCACTTCGGAACCACTTTTTAGATAACTAACTTCAAAGAACATTTGAAATGCTTGGCTTGGTTTTCCTTACAGCAGATGGCAATGTTGCAACAATCTTGAAGTTCACATTTTACAGTGTTTTCTTTCACTTAAGAACACAAACCTGTATTTTACATTTATATACACAAATGATAGAATTATGTATCAAATTATATTTGACTAGGCTGGCAGCCTTCACCCATCTTTCCCCAATCTTCACAAAAGGTATTAAAAGTTGCACAGCAGGGGAACCAAGAGCCACCTGCTAGAGATACAACCTGACCACCTACAAATGCAACTTTACAACTACAAGCATGCATTTGGTGAACACCTTGGGTGTTAAGATTACACCAAATGGAAGAGTCATGAAAAGATGATGACCAGCTCAGAAGGAAAGCCCCTCCCCATCTCAATACCAGAAGATGGCCAAATTCCAGTAATAATGGCCACACAGGTAAAAAAATGCACTCTCCAAAGCTAAGAATACAGCATCCATGGGACCAGATGACATCCCGGGCTGTGTACTACATGAATTACAAAATGAAATGGCACCTCACCCAAGTGTTATGTTTAATCATAGCCACACTTCAAGCTTCGTGCCCACTGAGTGGCGCACAGCTACAGTTATCCCACTCCACAAGGGGACATCCACATTGGATAATGGGAACCACCATCCCATCAGTCTGACGAGCCTGATCTGCAAGGCCATGGAACATATTATCACAGAACTTATAAACAAAGACATTGGCAACCTTCAAACACTGGACCCCACTCAGTTTGGGTTCATGAAGGGCCGATCTTGTCTCCTGAACCTGATTGACTTCTTCAAATCAGTCTCCAGAGCCGTGGACAAGGGTAAGGCGGTCCACACAGCCTATATGGACCTCGCCAAGGCCTTTGACACCGCCCCCCACTCTGGAATCATAGATAGACTTACTAAACTGGGCATTAATACTTATGTCACTCAATGGCTTGCCAAATGGCTTACTGACAGAACCCACACTGTAAAAGTAGCAGACTAAATACAGCTCCAGACAAGTGGAGTACCTCAGGGTTCAGTCCTGGGATCGCTCTTGTTTGCCATCTACTTCTCTGAAGTACAGGCCAACACTGAGGGACTCTGGCTAACAAAGTTCACAGATGACTGCAAAATGGGAGCCATTACTGAATCCCCAAATTATGTGGATACTCTGCAAAACGGCCTTAAAGAAACAGATGCTTGGTGCCAGAGCCATGGGCTCAAGCTCAATGCCAAGAAATCTATAGTTATCCCCTTTGGGAAAAAACATGTACCCATGAATTACCACATAGGTGGCAGTACACTAAACAGCGAAAGTGTGATAAGAGACTTAGGGACACAGGTGGACAGTGGTCTCACCTTAGATAACTACTTCGCCACAACAGTCAGGAAATTCTTCTATGTGGCACACCTCATCACTAAGGGCTTTTCATCAAGAAAAAAGAAGGTTATTTGCCCCACTGTAATCATCCCTCATTAGACCCATTATAGAATACAACGCGCCATTTGGTATGTACCTCTCAAGACATCTGCAACAACTGGAAATGCCGCACTAAAAGAATCACAGGCCTAAAGCAGATGCCCTATGCTGACCGCCTTAAAAAACTCCAGCTATACTCTGTTGCATATCGTCTACTCAGAGGCAATCTCTGCTTAACCTGCAAGGCCATGTCAAACCCAGAGCTGTTGGACATGCTACACTTAAAGAAATCCCAATCTCTCAGAGCCACACGCTCCAGTAAACAAAACATGCTGGAGAGAGAGGTCCCTGACTCCAGACACTCCCCAGACTCTGGAATAGACTGCCATACATGTCAAGCAGAGTGCCGCTTTGGCCCTCTTCAAAAGAAACCCTGACAATTGGATAGGAGAAAGGAAATTCACCCCGGGGATCATGTCAATCGCCCTGCTAGACAGGGGTACAGGGAAATAAATAGTGTGGGAAGAAATAGCCAGGGAATTGTTATGGCTAGGCTTGTATAGGCCCTAGGGTCAATAGCCTAGTACCAACCTATGAACCATTCTCCTACAACCTCTGACAGGCATCTTAGTAGTCCAAAGAGTACAGCAGTCTTCTGCAAGACAAGGAAGAATTAACTCACTGAGACAGTACAAAACTGTCAAATTTAGGATACCAAGTCCCAAAATTTGCCTGAGATTTTCTTTTTTGTTAAGCATTAAAAATAAATCGGCAGTAATATACAGCCTCTTTCTGGTTTGGTTGGACCTCCTGGATGACTCTCTTGATTATGACTCACAAGATGTCAGTTTCAGTCTGTCTGCAACTTTGATCAGGTAAATGTACATCCTCAAGAACGATATGAAGAATACATGCAGGCAATGTCTGACCTAATCTACTGATGGATGGCAGGGATCCAAAGATGCCACTGACCCCAAAGTATGCAGCTTATGAGTCTCCAACCTGAAACTAAAGTCCCTGGAAGGGCACAACACAGCCAATGATTTTTACTGCATTATTCTACCTTGGTTCTCGCAGGCAGAGCTGGTGGCAACTTAAAAAATGTCAGCTAGCAGCAGTTCCATCCCTGAAGTGGTTAGGTAGACCTGAAATCTTTCTGTAGTGTGTACTTTGGGGAAGAAAAGAGCCATCTGCTCAACTCTCTCTCTCTCTCTAAAGCATCATCTACAAGACCTTCCAAGTACTTCTGGGGTTATCATGAGGGGAATACAAGGGAATTAGTGTCCTCATTGTCGAAATCAGCTGTGTGGGACTCTGTAGGAAAATCCATGAACTTCTTTCTAGCAAGTAACCACTTTGTGCATCATTGGAGAAGGAGCCATTGATGGAAGAAGTTTATTGCCAGATGAAAATTACCTGAAGAGCTGCAGCGCAGCATGGTCCGTCAGTCCCGGATGACAGCTGTCATCACAGGGTACACTTGATCTTAAGAAAAAATGCTGAGAATTGCTGTCAAAAGCAATAATATAACAGCAGACACTTGTGCCTATCCTGTGAAGGGATTATCTTTAAATGGGCACACCTACAAAACCAATGTCCTTTTCCTTTCAAAATTAAAAAGTCCTGAAAATGAAGAATGCAAGAAGTACTTTAACTTGGGATATTTAAAATTTCATCTTTAATATCCACAAGCAGATAGTCAGGAGATAATCAAATGCATCAAAGTATGACTGCCAGTTGCGACACCCTTGACACACGTTCATTGCATCATATGTGCACAACAATACCGAAGTACCCATGGATTCATCAGCGTTCAACTTAAAGAAAACACCTCTTAACTTTTCAGTTTGCTACAGTATTCATATTTTCTATGTTCCACCCTAAGACAGAATGTACAGCAATAATCCTCAACACACTTGCCCACCTAAGACAGAATATGTACAGACAATCTTCCTAACACACCTGTCCACCAAACCTTCCCTCCACAGTAGAGAGCACCTGGTGGAATGAAAGATGTACTAAGTGCCTCAGGAGGTATAACGCATGTAAATACTGCAGGATCTGATAAGACATTACAGAAGGAAAAACATGTTCCTTTATCAAAACTTGTAAATGCCAGTATGACATGCAAGCTGGAGGATGACAATCATGGTGGCATGAATTTTTGTTGAAACGTTTCTGAATTTTGGGGGAAGGGATGCACATGACACTCCCTCCCTGAATTCTGAGAATTTGAGAAACCATGATAACCTCTCAGGAGGAGAAAAGTGTGAACTAGGCCAAAGTTTATCCAGTTATGCTGACAGTTTGGAAATAGTGAGGATGCCCCATCATAACCAGAAGTGATGCACTCTGGAAAGGCATGCTGCACATTCAACGAGCACAACAGACGAGACAGGATTCATAGCACTTTTCATTTTAGTCATGTACTAGTGTAGGTAACAGCTGATCAAGAGAACTCCAACCAAGGGTGGACACTTCTGCAGACTAAGCATGAGAAATTAACTGAAACATGCCTCAGACTGTGCACAAGTATGCTTAAGTGACTGCACAATCAGAAAGGGCTTTCTCTACACAGAACACGCACAATGATTCCTGTAGAACCTGAATCACTCTCCCTTGCGGAGACGTACACAATGACTTCTGAACTTCCAAATAAAATTTCAGGGTTGACTGATTTTGTTTTTGTACCTTAGTACATACAAGGACGCTTGATCCCCTGGCAACACAGATGCAATATTTCACTGCTCCTGGGAGTCTAACCGTACAAGCAAGCCATTAATTGAGCACACACAACAGTTGTCCCAGAATTTGTAGGAGATTAGGCCTTAAATGCTCAATCTCTCTTCTCTTGAATATGCATGCTGACTTTGACTTCAAAAGTGTGACGTAGTATTTCTTTAAGTGGGATAGGTGAGCAAGGGACAACAGCCTAGTATGTTTTAGCTGCCTGTGGCACAAATTCTAAACACTTACTATAGGTCTACTCATTCTTACCATATCTAACTTAGGATCTCTCTACCCACTGTACAGCCATATCTAGTTAGCAAAGCTCTTTGCTATATGAAGCTTTTACACAACTCCACTCACTTCTACACAGTTATACATCACTTCCTTAATCATCTTTACTCTAACCTCCCCATTCTGTCTATGTAAACACCCCATTCCATAAACCTTACAATTGTACTTCACGTAAATTTACTCTAAACAGAACATAGCTTCATAGGTTCATAGGTTGGTACTAGGCTATCAGCCCTAGGGCCTATACAAGCCTAGCCATAACAATTCCCTGGCTATTTCTTCCCACATTATTTACTTTCCTGGACCCCTGTCTAGCAGGGCGACTGACGTGATCCCTGGGGTGAATTTCCTTTCTCCCATCCAATCGTCAAGGTTCCTCTTGAAGAGGTCCAAAGAGGCACTCTGCTTGACATGTATGGGCAATCTATTCCAGAGTCTGGGGAGTCTCTGGGTCAGGAACCTATCCCTCCAGCATGTTTTGTTTATTGTGATGACAAGGTTTAGATCCCTGGAGCGTGTAGCTCTGAGGGATTGGGATTTCTTTAAGTGTAGCATGTCCAACAGCTCTGGGTTTGACATGGCCTTGTATGTTATGCAGAGATCGCCTCTGAGTAGACGATATGCGACAGAGTATAGCTGGAGTTTTTTAAGGCGGTCAGCGTAGGGCATCTGCTTTAGGCCTGTGATTCTTTTAGTGAGGTATTTCTGAGGCCTTTCCAGTTGTTGCAGATGTCTTGAGAGGTACATACCAAATGGGGCGTTGTATTCTATAATGGGTCTAATGAGGGTTGAGTACAGTGGGACAATGACCTCCTTTTTTCTGGATGAAAAGCCCTTCGTGATGAGGTGTGCCACATAGAAGGATTTCCTGATTGTTGTGGCGATGTGGTTATCGAAGGTGAGACCACTGTCCAGCTGTGTCCCTAAGTCTCTTATCACACTTTCTGTGTTTAGTGTACTGCCACCTATATGGTAATTCATGGATACATGTTTTTTCCCAAAGGGGATAACAATACATTTCTTGGCATTGAGCCTGAGCCCATGGCTCTGGCACCAAGCATCTGTTTCTGTAAGGCCCTTTTGTAGAGTATCCACATCATTTGGGGATTCAATAATGGCTCCCAGTTTGCAGTCATCTGCAAACTTTGTTAGCCAGAGTCCCTTAGTGTTGATCTGTACTTCAGAGAAGTAGATGCCAAACAAGAGCGGCCCCAGGACTGAACCCTGAGGTACTCCACTTGTCACTTGTCTGGAGCTGGATTTGGAGTCGGCTACTTTTACAGTGTGGGTTCTATCAGTAAGCCATTTAGCAACCCATTGGGTGACATAGGGATTAATGCCCAACTTAGTAAGTTTATCTATGATTCCAGAGTGGGGCATGGTGTCAAAGGCCTTGGCAAGGTCTAGATAGGCTGTGTGGACCACCTTACCCTTGTCCATGGCTCTGGAGACTGATTCAAAGAAGTCAATCAGGTTCAGGAGACAAGATCGGCCCTTCACAAACCCAAACTGGGTGAGGTCCAGTGTTTGAAGGTTGCCAATGTCTTTGTTTATAAGTTCCATGATAATACGCTCCATGGCCTTGCAGATAAGGCTCGTCAGACTGATGGGACGGTAGTTTCCAGGATCCAAGGTGGATCCCCCTTGTGGATTGGGATAACTGTAGCTCTGCGCCACTCAGTGGGCACGAAACCTGAGGTGAGGCTATGATTAAACATGACACTTAGGTGAGGTGCCAGTTCATATTGTAGTTCATGTAGTACACAGCCCGGGATGTCATCTGGTCCCATGGATGCTGTATTCTTGGCTTTAGAGAGTGCGTTTTGTACCTGTGTGGCCGTTATTACTGGAATTTGGCAATCTTCCGGTATTGAGATGGGCCATTTAGGGGGTGAGGGGGGTGAAGTTGGCACTGAATCGATCTGCCAGGATATTGGCAATATCCTTTGGATCAGTATATTTAATGCCATTCTGTTTTAGCTCAGCGCAGATCTGAGCATTGCCATTTAGATTCTTGACATAGTTATAGAATGCTTTGTGGTTGTCTTTGGAATCTTTGGCAATTTTATTTTCGTAACTAGCTTTGGAGGATTTTATGAGGCATCTCAGTTTCTTACTGAGGCCAGTAAGGGAGTTTTTTGCATCCTGGGATTTTCCTCTTTTCTGCAAAAGTTTCTTCCTTTTGTTGTAAAGTTTGTTTATGGCAGGGGACCACCAGATTGGCTTCCTTTTTGGATGAGAGCATTTTGGTTCTATTTGGGATGGCACGATTCATGCATGAGTGGATGTGCTCGTACAGTGCCTTAGTGTAGGATTCAGCAGTTGAACATTCAGTTCCCGTCTGCATGGGTGTTATGAAGTTTGTCACTTCTGACTTGAGTAGCATGAAGTTGGCTTTGGAGAAATTTTTTTATGGTGGTATCTCTTCTGGGGGGAGGTGGGATGTGGATGTTAAGGGTGATTAGGTTATGGTCAGTCCTCACTAACGAGGGGGTGACCATAGGTATGGAGCATTGATTTCCCATGTTGGTAATGACCAGGTCTAGGATATTGGAGCCCTGGTGGGACTATGGATTAGTTGATCCAGGGCATTAGAATTTATGAATTCCAAGAACCGTTGCGCAAAGGTGTTGGGACATGAGTAGTTTTCCCAGTTAATGGCAGGGTAGTTAAAATCACCCAGTATTAGGGTGTTTGGTTCTATCTTAATATTTTCCAGTATGTTTAGAAAGGTGTAGTGAGAATCTTGGGGTATGGTGGGGGATCTGTAGCAAGCTACAATTTGGATTGCAGTCTTACCTAGTGTTAGTTGCACTTGGAGAATTTCAGACACATTGTGCTGGCCAACTAGCCTGGTGGTGTGAATATCCTTGGTGAATATTGACACTCCTCCACCTTTAGTGTTTCGGTCCTGGTTTGGTGGCCGAAAAGTGTGGTAAGAGTTGTAGCCTGGTATTGCAG
>NC_056747.1:235494480-235621980 GCF_019279795.1 Protopterus annectens | reverse complement strand
CGTTGGGAATTTTATCAATGTGGCGATAAGGCACTACTTCCTCAACTTTAGGATCAGTGAATGCTTGGTGCCATTCTGTGTGTTAAATATTTCCTCGCAGAAAATATATATGGGATATGGAAAATGCTAAATATATTCAAAGTCCAAACTCAATATTTATACCTAAACACTACTATCCTTTTCATAAAGTCGCATGTCGTTAAATGGAATCATTAAACCAAATGCGTGCAGATGCTGCGGGTCAAAGCTCTCCACTTGTTTGCTCAAGAATCGGGGATATAGCCAAAAATTATGAGAGACAAACAGCTACAATGATTGTTTTTTTAATGTTACCCTATTTCATTTTAGAAGTTAACATAAGCATATTTTATATCAGCATGCACAATTTTTTTTGTATTAAGAACAGACATAAAACTCGGTTCTTAATATGGAAAGCTGCCCTACTCAAATCTCATGCTTGCTATTAAGCCTTTTTCAAAACGAACTTATAAAACTGATAACATGATAATCATCAGACTCAGAAAATGTCAACCTCGCAGCTGCACATAAAGGTAGCCTGTCATACAAAGGTTTAGTACTTAATACACTACCTGAAAGCCATGTCATCTGTCTGACTTGCAGATGACCTACAATTTACCACGAAAGCAGGTGTGATTGTAACCATCATATCCATGGGGACTGGGTAACATCTTTTAATAACTGTAAGCAGGAGTCATCACCAACAGAGATTTACGGCAAAGGGGACAACACTTGAAAGAAGATAACACTAAACAGTTTGGGAAATAGAATGTGTACTACCGATCCAAAGCCGTGGGGAAAGAAAGAAGCCAGAAGGCACCAGTACAGCACCTAAAATGCATGGTAGGGGTTTAACGGAAAAGTGCTGTTTTAAAATAGAAGGCTGTCTCTTTGTGAGCAGCATATATTGGGTGTGGATGGTAGCGTTGTTGCCTCAAAGGAAGACGTTCTCCTGTTTGATTCTCGGCCGGAGTGCCTTCTGTGTGGAGTCTGCATGTCCTCCCCGTGGCTGAGTGGCCTCCGAAAGACATGCATGAATGGGCGTGCCTTTGCTGAAGGTTGGGCGTCGGGATGGCAACTCGGCACAATAAAAATCTACTGCCAATCATTAGCGTACCTGAGTTCTGCTGTGGTGACCCCTAACAGGGAAAAGCCAAAAAGAAAGAATATATTGAGTCTGGACAGAACAATAGTTAAAAAGTAAGGGTTGAAGGGAAGTGTGTCCAGGATGAAGGCTGTGGTTCTCAAGCTGAAATATGGGATTGAATAACTGTGTGTTGAGACTCGGAGATGAAGATTCTGTCTTTATCATGCATCTGCAGTTCCTGGCATGTATGTCTACAAATTACCTTAGCACCTCTTGCTTTTTACCTGTTCTGCAGTGTGTGTGTGTGTGTGTGTGTGTGTGTGTGTGTGTGTGTGTGTGTGTGTGTGTGTGTGTGTGTGTGTGTGATTTGATGAAGCTTTCTCCTCAAAAAAAAACACTCTGACACAAGCTTAGTCTTGGGGGAAAAAGAAATGTAATGCATTTTAGTTTTACTTAATTTTTTGAGGAGAGACTAGCATTTGATATCCAAGTAAATGCTAATGTAGAGTTTTTCTTGATGGCAGAAGAATTCATGCAGCATAAGCCATTGTTTAAAAATACAGGATGCCTTTATTTTCCAAACATGTGTAGGTTGTCGAAGGAAAATGTTAATGTAGAGTTTGTCCTGATAACAGAGACATTGTTTGGTGATTTGGGGTGTAAGAGCCCTGTGAGAATGTTATTGACTGCGGTGACAGAGAACGAGGGATGTAGGAGTGTGTGTGTGTGTGTGTGTGTGAGTGAGAGAGAGAGAGAAATGCCCTAGTTAGATCTAGCAGGTGGAATTTATTTTCAAGTGCATTTTTCATGGAATTGTGAGCTTCAAGGGAAGCAAAGGGTACTGCTGCTCATGCTAAGTCTGCTTAAAATGTGCAACTGTTTTGTTTAGCAAATGGTATTATTGTGGTATAAACTTTTAAAGCAGTGGTAGCACAGCAGGTAGCATACTTGCATCCTGATGCAAAGGGCGGTAGGTTCTATTCCTACAGCATATACATTTGTACTTTAAGGGGGTATGGTACTGCAGTCCTTATATGTCCTCCTTTGGATGAAGCATCCAATAACTATGAACATGTTTTTCAGCTTGCCACCCACTCTCTGTTGCAATATACCAGCTTACCATTTCTTTTAATGTAACATAGGCAATTTATTCTTCAAGGGCAACAGGCACTGAAATTGTAAATGAAACACTGAAGTATAAAGTTGTTTTCTAGCAACAACCTCTTCATTGGTTTCAGATCTCTTTAATGTGGAATTATTCAGATGACTTTTACTTCTGCAGAGATTCTGTATATTGATTGATATTGGTGGATTGTATGACAGAAGTTTGAGTGGCCCATTATAGGTTCACAGGTAGGTACTAGGCTATCTGCCCCAGGGCATTTATAAGCCTAGCCAGAGTGTGTCGTCTTTTGCCACCCATTGATTAATTAACTGATTCTCTGTCAAGCAGAGCCAATGAAGTGATCCCAGAGGTGTATTTTCTGTTACCCATCCACTCAAGGTTTCTCTTGAGTGTTAGTGAGGGGATCTGCTTGATGTAATTTGGAATTTTGTTCCAAAGCATGGGGAGTCTCTGACAGGAATCTATCCCTCCAGCATGTTCTATTTATTGTTGTGGTGAGGTTTAGCTCACTACAGCGCGTGGCTCACAGTGACTTGGATTTCTTTAGGTGGAGCAAGTCCATCAACTTTGAGTTGGACATGGCTTTGTAAGTCAGGCAGAGATCACCTCTGAGTAAGCGATACGCCACAGAGTACAGCCGGAGTTTTTTCAGTCGGGCTGCATAGGACATATGTTTGAGGTCAGTAATCCTCTTGGTGAGGTACTTTGTGGTCTTTCCAGCTGTTGGAAGTGTCTTGTAAGGTACATCCCAAATGGGGCACTGTACTCTATGATGGGTCTAATGAGAGACGAGTACAGGGGCACTATAACCTCTATTTCTAGATGCGAACCCTTTAATAATTAGATGGGCCACATAGAAGGATTTCCTAACTACTTTGGCAATATGATTGTCAAAGGAGAGATTACTATCTACCTGGGTCCCCAGATCTCTTATTACCTCTTCTGTATTAAGGGGGCTGCCACCTATGTGGTAATTTGTGGGCGTTTTGTTTTTCTCAAATGGGACGACTATGCATTTTTTGGCATTTAGCTTGAGGCCAATAACTTTGACACCAGGTGTCCATCTCTGTAAGGCCCTTTTGGAGGATGTCCATGTCAGCCGGAGAGTCAATTATGGCTCCCAGTTTGCAGTCATCGGCAAACTTGGTTAGCCATAGTCCTCCTGTGTTTTCCTGTACTTCTGAGAAGTATATGCTGAATAGTAGGGGTCCCAGGACCGAGCCTTGCAGGACACCACTTGTGACTGGTTTAGAGTTGGACCTGGCGCCCGCTATTCTTACCATGTGAGTTCTGTCTGTAAGCCAGTTTGGCAACTCATCTCGTGACGTAGGGGTTTATGTTCAGGCTGGTGAGTTTTTCTGTAATACCAGAGTGGGGAATGGTGTTGAAAGCCTTGGCGAGGTCAAGGTAGGCTGTGTGAACCACCTTTCCCTCGTCTACAGCCTTGGTGACCGTCTCGAAGTCAACCAGGTTTAGTAGGCATGATCTGCCCTTAAAGCCAAACTGGGTCGGGTCAAATGTTTGGAGGTTCCCAATATCTTTGTTAATGAGTTCCATGATGATGCGCTCCATAGCCTTGTAGACCAGGCTATCAGGCTTATGGGGTGATAGTTACCAGGGCCAGTTGTGGCCCCTCCTTCATGGAGAGGAATAACCGTTGCTGTGCGCAATTCTATGGGCACATAGCCTGTGGAGTGGCTGAGGTTGAACAGCGTGTTTAGGTGGTGGGGGGGGTTAGTTCATTCTGCAGTTCGTACAAGACGCAGCCTGGGACACCATCTGGTCCCATTGACACTGTGTTTTTGGCTTTTGAAAGGGCTGTTTCATCTGTGCGTCTGTGATTTTTGGGACACTACACTTTTCCGGTATTGCAGTGGGCCCTTTTGGAGGTGAGAAGGGGGTGAAGTTTGCACTGAATCTATCTGCCAGGATGTTGGCAATATCAGTAGGTTCAGTATATTTTGTGGTATTTTGCACTAGTTCAGTGCATATTTGCGAGTTGCCACTTAGATTCTTAACATAGCTAAAGAAGGCTTTGTGGTTATCTTTTGAATCCTTGGCTATTTTTCTTTCAAAGTTGGCTTTGGATGATTTCATGAGGGACCTTAGTTTCTTACTGATACTGACCAGGGATGTCTTTCCTTCTTGGGATTTGCTTTTTTTCTGAACTAGTTTCCTCCTTCTATTGTATAGCCTGTTTATTGCAGGGGTCCACCAAACTGGTTTCCTTCTCTTGGAGGAGTTAGTCTTGGTTTTGCTAGGGTTGGCACGATCCATGCATCCTTGTAGGTGCTCATAGAGTGCATTTGTAAAGGTTTTTGCATCTTGAGCAGCGTTTAGCGTGGGGGCTGTGAAACTTACCACCTCTGTCTTAAGTAAGGTGAAGTTTGCTTTAGAAAACTTTTTTACTGTGGTTTCTTTAGTTGGGGATGGTGGGGTGTGGACATCCAAAGTGATTTTGTTCCTAGTCTGATCTAACCAGTGAAGGGTTTGACCTCCGGTGTGGAACACCTGTCGCCCATGTTGGTGATGACCAGGTCCAATACGTTTTCCCCTCTGGTAGGGGAATTTACCAGCTGATCCAGGGCGTTTGAGTTGATGAATTCCAGGAAGCGCTGGGCCTGCGAATTTGTACTAGAATGGTTTTCCCAGTGAATGGTAGGGTAATTGAAATTGCCCAATATCAGGGTGTTCAGTAGGACCTTCATGTTTTCCAGTGTCGCCAGAAAGGTGGAGTGGTGGGTCCTGGGTCATGGAGGGTGATCTGTAGCAGGCCACAATTTGCACTGCAGATTGCCCGATGTTAGTTGCACATGGATGATATCGGAGGTATCCTGCTGCGCCACTAACCTGGAGGTGTAGGTATCTTTGATGAATATGGATACACCCCCTCCTTTTATGTTTCGGTCCATGTTCTGTGGCCGAAACGTGTGGTATGAGTTGTAGCCTGGTAGTGCTGGGGTGCTCTCTGGAGCCTTGAACCAGGTTTCAGTTACTGCACAGATGTCGACTTTCTCCATACTGAGGAGTGCTTCGAGCTTGTGCATTTTGAGATTTAAACTCCTGGTGTTGAGCAGCATAACCCTCAGTTTTTTGTTAATTGTGCTGTTTAAGTTGGTGGGTTTGACTTTTGAGCCTTGCCTAAAAAAGGGACTATGGGGGAAGAAAGAGCCTTGGTCAGTATTCAAAATCCTAGGGGTGACAGGTGCAAGCAGTCTCTTGCGAAGCAACGCGGCTTGTCGAGCATGTCGTCCCAGGCTGACATTGGATCTCCTTTGAATGACACCAGAAGCTTAGCCAATTGTTGAAACTGATCACTTTTTCTTTATACTGAGGTATGATTCTTGGTGAGGGCAGGATGCTACTCAGGGTCAGGGTCATACCAGCCTGGGCTACATGATCAGATAGCTCTTCCATGTCTCTTTTCATTTAGTCCAGGGAGGTACGTCTGAGGTTATTCACACCAACATGAACAATGACAGTCACATTTGTACTTGTTCTGGAGTGACCTGAGTGCTTGTGTTATGTGGCAGATTCTGGGTCCCAACAGGCAGCTAACAGTAACCTTCTGCTTGTCCAGCCTAGTGAGTGGGACGTCAGTGTGCCTGACTATACAGTCACCTATTACTAGTGTGTTTGGTATGTTATTTCGCCTTAAAGGCTGTGACTGTGCGGCACAATGATTTTGTGTTTTATGTGTTGTCTGGTTTGTGATGGGAAGTGCAGGTTGTTTGGGTGTCTGCTTTGGAGGTCTCGGATGCTTTTGCAGGTTTTTATTTAGAGCCTCAGAGTATGATTTTATGTATTTATGTGTATTTTTTGCCAGTGCCGTTTTAGTAGGTCTGTGTGCGGCTGGAGGTGTGGTGCAAGTGTTAACCTTCTCCTCTTGCCTGTCTATTCCAGTCTTGGGTGGAGACTAGCTTAGCTTGTAGTTTGGCTGTATAATTGCATCTCTAGCATATGTTAGTGTTTTGTGGTAGGAGGAGAGGGTTGTCTGTGCACAAGGCAGCTGTAACATTGCCTCAGGATACCCAGATTCACCAGCTGGACTGGAAAGTGCACCTGAAGTTGCCTTTTGGTCATGCCTGAATAATAGGGTGAGCTGCTTAGTCACTTGGTTGGTGAGGGGTGAATAAAGAGCCTTGCCCTGCTGGGCAATCAGTGTCAGGGTATATTAGTGCTTGCTATTAGGTCTAAGTGCTGGGCTATAAAATGCTTTTTGAGTGCTTACGTTGAGAGTTGACTAGTTTCAAGGGAAAAACTGAAGAGGAGACTTAGTGGAGCCGGGAATAATTTAACCGTAGCTAACCGGCACTTCCCGTGCGCAAAACCGTGCAAACACGGTTTTTATAGTAGGGAAATGAAAGATAGAAATTAGCCCAAAATGGCCAATAAACTACTAACTTCTGGGCTGGAACCACTCCTCCAGGGACAGACAGGTTGCTCAAAGCTCCCCTCTCACAGGTGGAGAGAAACTTCCTTCTATCCAAGTAAGGTATGGGCAATTCAAAAACTAGTATCACAGCCCTGAATTCAGCACTAGCCTGAAAACTATATTATACTAGCTTAGAAAGGCGGGAAACACAATTTTTTTGTTTGTTTTTTTTGAAAAGATAAGGCAAAGACAGTAAAAAATACACTTAAAACAGCTTTAATCTACTACAAATGATCAGAAAAGGCTATCGCACTTTAGTGTGTAGCCTACAACAGTTAAACAAATTATTTAAACAAAAAACTTTTTAAAAGTGCAGGCAGTCAAGTAAGTCCAATATGTGAAAAAAAACAAGCTTTTAAATCACAATAAACGCTGGAAAATGTGCGTTTAGGCAGAAAATAGTTAAGTACAGCAAGAAAGTACAGAAAACTGATACTTAATCACTCCAGTCTCTTTTCTGGTTGAAATGTTCTGAATTGGGCAGGTTGTCATTATTGGTTCATATGATTTGTTTCATTGCTTAAAGGAAAATGTTCAGAACTATAAATTTAAAACACACTAAGTGGTGCTGTATTATACAAGGGATATAATTCAATTATATAGTATAATTAATACAGTCAGGAAGGTGAATCAAAGAACTTTTGCATGGTTCTAAAATGTGTGCAAGGAGCCTATGATTTGAAAGCAGCCCAAAGGTATACTTTCCCTGCCATTGGTGAGATGCATTTTTTTGAATGTGGGTTTTGATGCTGTTTCAGTGAATGTGGGTTTCAAAGGTAGAGGCGTTTTAATGCTAAGTCTGTTTTCATTGTAAGACTATTGCGTTGTTTAGGTTTAGTAAATGTCTATCAGTGTCTGTGCTATAAAATTTGAAATAAAAGTTGTAAATGAAATCCAAATATCTGTAATCAATGTAGAAGTAAAGCATAAAACAGTATGCCCACAGAGATTTGAACAGTGTCTATGACAAATGGGGAGAAATAGCCAAGTAATGGGACACTGGAATGGCTGTGTGGGCAGAGGGGGTATGGCTGCATGGGCGGGGCTCTGGTTTTGCACCCCCTTGCAAAAAATCCTGTGGGCTCCCTTGTATATACACACACATTTACATACATACATGTAAATACACACACACACATATATTATATATATATTTACATTCTTTTTCCTAGTTATTTCCCTTACAATCTTTATTTTTCATACTTGATCCCCATTCTTTTTTTCGTGAAAGGATTTGATTTTTTCCTTTAGGATATGATGCAGCTTTAATTTTTTTTTAAGGACTATTGGGCCTATGAAGAGGAGAGCTTTGGGGTTGAAGTCGTTGTTTAAGGCGTGATTGAACCACATTTTAATTCAAAGGGGGGTCCGTATTTGGTTGTTAGGCCTGTAATTAGCAATTTTAATTAGTCTATTAGCGTGTAAAATTCTATAATAAAGTTGCAAGTCTGGCAAACCAAGACCTCCCCTATCTTTTGGAAGTGTAAGTCTTTGATATGACACCTTTACTGATTTTGGATACCAGATTAACTTTGCAAAGGCTTTGTGGATTTTGGAGAAGAATATACTGGGGACGAAGGAAAGAGATGCATGAAAGTGAATGAATTTTAGGGAGGATATTCATCTTAATAATGGAGGTTTTAGACAGCATAGGAAGTTTCATCTGTTGCCATCTGGACATGTCTTGGGATAGTGTTGTCCATAATTTCATTAAGCTGGAATGTAATACAGAAAGTGAAGAGTGGTCATAGCAAATCCCTATATATTTAAAGGAGTATACCATATGGAAGGGAGAATCTGCAAAGAGGTTTCTCTGAGCTACGGGGTTAATCGGGAAAATACAGGATTTGTCTTGATTAACTTTATAGTCCGATATATGTGCAAATGTATTCAATGTGGTGATTAACTTCTTGGGGTCTGATAAGGGGTGTTCAAAAAAAGAAGTCATGTCTTACCCTTAACGTTCCATCTGTATTGTTGACTCTCGTTCAGTCAATACGCATGGGTATCCGTTCCGAGCTCGGAACAGAGCCGGCCATTTTCCAAGCTCGCGTCAGCTTCAAACTCTCAAGCTAAACTCTTACCCACAATCCCCCTCTCCCTGTTACCTCATATTGAGTTTGCAAGTTAAAGAACCGGATGGGTGAGATCCACTAGAAACCACAGGAGGGGGAAGGAGGGAGGGTTCATAATGACTAAACTAGGATCAACAATACAGATGGAATGTTATGGTAAGACATAACTTCTTTTATCTGAAATTGTTAATCCTCGTTCATTCCTTACGCATGGGACAGAGTCCCCAGCTACCTCTATTCCTGAGAGGCTTTCAAGGAAGGACATTCCTGAGCACCATAGAACCGAAAGATGCTCTTCCCCTGGAGGCCAAATCCAATTTGTAATTATTGATGAAGGTATGAGGCGTAGACCAAGTTGCAGCTGCACAGATGTCATGTAAAGAAGCTCTGGCATGGAAGGCAGCAGAAGATACCCCTGACCTTGTTGAATGAGCTTTCATGGTAGTAGGCAACGAGATATTACATTGTGTGTAAATAAAAGGTCACACAGTCCTTCAACCATCTAGTTAATGTGACCTTAGTAACAGCAGATTCTAATCTAGGTCCAGAAAAGGCCAAAAATAAATGGTCAGATTTACGAACGGGTTTAGTCCTGTTTACGTAAAAACAGATTTGCCTGTGTATATCTAGGGTATGTAGGCAATATTCTCCGCTGTTTGAATGATTGGGAAAGAAAACTGGCAATTCAATGGTTTAATTAATGGACATTTCAGAGATCACTTTAGGCAGAAATGACGGATTAGTTCTCAGAGACACTATGAAAAATCAAGTATGGACTCTTGATACATAAAGCTTGACGTTCAGAAATACATCCGGCAGAAGTAATAGCGACCAAAAACAAGGTTTTTCATGACAAATATATGGTCGCAAGAAGAGGCTGGTTCGAAAGGTGCCATTGTCAGACCTTGCAGAACTAATGATAAATCCCATGATTGAATAGTTTCTCTAAAAGGTAGCTTCAGAGGATTCACCCCTTTTATGAAGGTCTTGCACAATTTATGGGACGCGAGAGAAATCTTGGACACCCTCATGAAAATTAGAAATTGCAGCCAAATTAACTCTAATGGTAGAGGCCGATAGACCCGATTGAAACAGGTTGGCCAGATAGTCTAGTATTATTGACACTGGTGCTGAAAAGGGGTCTACTTGTTTATCTTTCAGCCAACAGGTAAATCTTTTTCACTTGCTCAGATAAGTAATTCTAGTGGAAGAATTACGAGAAGCAATGAGAATATCATGTACTGGTAAAGAGAGATCATTCTGCTTGGCAATCAAGGGAATTGGAGTAGCCAAGCCGTGAGCTTCAGGCTGTTCAGGTTGGGATGAATCAGGTTCTGTGGGTGTGAGATCAACTCCGGGGTTGGATGGAGAATCGATGGTCGATCTAGTAGGTGAGGACAAAGAAAGGGGAACCAAATCTGTCAATGCCAATATGGTGCTATGAGGATCACCTTGCTCTTCAACCGCCGGGCTTTCTTCAGAAACTGGGGAAAGGGTGGAAATGCGTAAAGAAGACCCAAGGGCCAATCGTGGACTACAGTGTCCCTGGGTGACTGTACCAGAGGGGGAATCAGGGCAAAGTAGTTGCTGCATTTGTAGTTGGGTGGGGATGCAAAGAGGTCACAACAAGGATGGCTCCAGAGGTGGAAGGGGTTCAGGGACTACTTGTGAGGTTGAAGAATGCACCTGCTGAGTCTGTATGCTATCACGTTGGAATTCCCGGGAATGTGCGTTGCTAGAAGAAAACGGTTGGTAGCCATCGCCCATTGCTATATCCTCATGGCCTCTCAACAAAGGGGGTAAGATTTGGTTCCATCTTGCTTGTTGATGTACCAGACCACCGCCATGTCGTCTGATTGAATCGCAATTGTCCCAGACAGCAGCAAGGGATGGAATGCTCGCAACGCCAGAAGCACCACCCTCAGCTCTAGAACATTTATATGCAGATGGGCCTCCAGTTGGGACCAAGTGCCTTGGACTGTCTGTCCCTGACATAGCCCCCCCCCCCCCCATCAGGAAGGCGTCCGTGGTCACGGTGGCCGTAGGTTGCTGGGGGGAGAAGAGGCGAGACCATTGTGAGAGATTGAGAGTCATCCACCAAATTAAATTCTATTTGTACCTGTGGGTTACTCGAATCATGGCTGAAAGAGGATGCTGAAAAGGACATCATTGGGTGAGCAGTAGCCATTGTTGAAGCCTCATGTGAAACCTGGCCAGGGGAACAATGGTGATGGAGGCTGCCATGGAACCCAACAGCTGTAGAACCCAGTGAGCCTTGGATTTTTCCTTTGAAATGATTGGAATTAGTTGTTGCTTCATCCTTAGAATTCTGTGCTCTGGGAATAGCAACTCTGCAGTTTTTTTGTGTCCAAGATAACCCCTATGAATTCTGTCGATTGAGATGGGGTGAGATTGGATTTCTGCCAGTTTATGGTTATGCCTAGCCTTTGAGCAGCGAGGAGAGTATGCCAGGGCTTTTTCTAGTAGATGTCTGGTGGGGGTGGAAATGAGCCAGTAGTCTAGGTATGGAAACACCTGGAATCCTTGAAGTCGCAAGTGAGCTGTGACAACTGCCATGCATTTTGTGAACACTCTGGGGGCTGTAGAGTCCGAAGGACAGTACTCTGAACTGGTAGTGACTGGTTCCCGCACGGAAGCGCAGAAATCTTCTTGATGGCCTGTCCACCTTTATGTGGTAGTACGCATCATGAAGATCAATAGAGCACATCCAATCGTCTTTTTCCAAAAGCGGGAGGATAGACTGTATTGTGACCATCTGGAATTTTTGTACTTTCACAAACTTGTTCAATACACAGATCCAAAATTGGTCTCCAGTCCCCTGTTTTCTTTGACACCAAAAATAGTCTTGAGTAGAATCCGGATCCTATCTGGCCTGGAGGGACTATTTGGATGACTCTTTCTTAGCAGCTTTTCTATCTCTAGTGCTGCTTCTTCCCTTTGACTGGGTGGAACGTCGGGAAAATTCTTTGAAAGGACAGGACAAAGATCGAAGAGGATATGATAACTTCTGGTTATAATCCTATGTACCCAAGAATCGGTGGTGATGGTTAGCCAGGCAGAGGGGTACAAGGAGAAACGTCCCCCAACCACCTCCAGAGGAAAGGAGTTGGGCCGCTCTTCAGGAGCGCTGGTAGGATTGACCAGGGAAACAATCCCTGGAACCCTGGTTACGTGGTCCCCCTCTGCCCCGAAAGGAGAGTCTTCCCTGTGAGTTTCCCTCTCTGCCTTTGGGGGAAAACTTGACTTGTGCATCATGGAAAGGACCCCGAGATTTCTTGAACCATATCTTCCCACTCTTTTGGTTTCGGCAGAAAGCATGTTGAGGGGAAAAATAAAGGACACCTACGGCAGAAAGGGTCTTACCGTCCTGTTCACATCTGGCCAGTCTGCTTTTAACTTTGGGCCCAAACAACGAGGAGGGCTCAATGGAGGCATTACGAAAAAAAGACTTAAAGGGTTTCACGAAGTTGCACAAGCGCATCGAGGCATGTCGTCTCAAGACCGCAGCTGAACCCGCTGCTTTAGCTGCTCCTTCTGATGCGCGAGATATCAGTCGCATAGAGAAATTAGATATAGTTTCAATGGTGGCCAGCTGAGAGGCCACTTTATCACGGACCTCATCAGACACAGCACCAGCCAAGGTTTCAGAGAGCTCAGAAACCAGATCCCTTTGAAGCCTGGTGAAATGTGCCATATAATTCGGGGACCTGATAGCAAAGGTCGATGAAGCAAAGGTGCGCTTCCCTATCCTGTCCAGGGCCCGGGACTCTTAGGCGGATGGGCAGTCTGGCTTTCTTCTTCTGCCAGATCCTTTTTTGTTGCGGCTGCCACCACCAAAGCATCCACAGGAAGACCTTTGGAACAATGGGGATCCGAGGCAGCAGGGGACAAGATCTTATCTGGCCTCCGGGAAATAGCTTAGACAGTATCAGGAGCCTTCCAAGCACGCTGCATGATGAGCCGGACAAGTTCATAGGCAGGTGGAGTAACCCAGGAGGTAGGGGGCCGGGCGTGAAAGGCCTGCAGGAACAGATTCCGCAGAGGTCGGATTAGAGGACTGCCAGTCACCTCTCTGTTTCAGGATTTCGAGGATATCGCCAAAGGATATCTCAGAGGGTGACTGAGGGGATCCTTCCCTCATCAAAATCTGTCTCTTCGGTGAGGGACCCGTCTGTGGAGTCCATGTGCTTCCTCTTACACTAACTTTTCTGGTGGACCTCCTCAGTGGGAGAAGCTGGAGAAGACAGCGGAAAAGGGGATTCCTGAGGGAATATGTCCTGCAGCCTTTGCACCCGGTGTCTGCTGGATGCGACTTGTGGAACCAGTGTACCAGAGGAGGGCGGAGGTATAGACAGTCCGGTATCGCCAGCAGCAGTGAAAGCCTTCTCCATCAGTTGGAAGGCTGGTCCACCCGAAGAGGAGTGCATGTCTATGGCAGGGGGCATCCCTCCCCTAAGTGGCTCAGCCTGCCGACCCGGAGTCCCTGGATGGCTGTGGAGCAGCAAACTATGCGAGTCACAGCTGACATCCTGGGTCGTAGCAAAACTTTCCTGCCATGAAGGCAACTGCGGTTCCTTAGTGAGATCCATAAAGGGAACGGCAGAAGGGGAAGACTGTGCCATATCCATGGACTTCAAAGGCAATGAAGGAGGAGAATAAGAAAGGGTCTTTGGAGATGGGTGATCACCTCCCAAGGAAGGATAATTCTTGAGGGGTGGGATACCTCTGACCAAGAGTACCTGGTCCACAAGACGCAACACATCATGTTCGGAAAGGCTTCTAGTGGACCTCATGGAGAATGAGGGAGAAACAGGCCTGTCCACAGAAGAGGCAGACTCGGTGCCCATCTCATCTGACCGCACCGAGGACAACGGTGCAGAGACTGGACTACGGTTGTCTGCACCAAAGTAGTAATCAGTGCCGTGGTCACTGTCTGCACCGATACAGGTATCTGTGCCGAAGCTGGAACCGACAAAACTGGAGTCAACAATAAAGGCTTCGGTTCCGAGGAAAGTCTCAGAGCTGATGCGGTCAAGGTCTGCGCCGACTGAATGGTCGGTGCTAATACAGTGGTAATGGTCTGAACAGAGCAGCCCCTCGGTGCCGATATATAGAAGGCTGCCGGAGAGGACGGAGCCAAAATCACTAATGGAGCCGAAGGTCTAGGCACCGAAAGCACTGGGGCTGACAGAGCTCCGGAGCCGAACATTTAGTCTTTTTAGGTTTTGGTTGGCGAGTCCCCAGCCGGGGACGAAGGCAAGGATTTAACCTTAGAAGAAACATCCATTTTCTTGACTCGAGGAGGGGTTGAGACCTCAGACACAGAAATAGCCTCTGAAAAGGGAGATTTTAGAAGTCCCTTCAGTATCAGCTTGTTTTTCCTTTCCAACAAAGTTCTATTAGAAAAATTCTCACAAATAGTACAGGGTGGTTCAACAGATAAACGGGAAGCTCCCAAACAATAAACACACAAAGTGTGCATCCGAAGTAGGCAGTTTGTGTCCACAATCAGAACACCGCTTAAACCCCAGACTACCTTTTTTATCTGCCATGACAGCAAATTAATAGAAAAGTACCAACAATGGTACAAGAGAGTACCTGAAGGTATGAAAGGGTTTGGAGAGTGGCCTAATGGTTAAGGTGTTTGCCTTACAAACACAAGGTGCAGGGTTTGAGTCTCACAAGGGATAACTGGCTAGGCTTACAATGGCTCGCAAGGTCAGTTAGCCTAGTACTAACCTATGAACCTATGAAAGAGAAAAGGGAAAAAGATTATCAACGATGGTAGAGAGAATATACCTCGCGGTAAAAATAGTGAGGAAAAAAACAGAAAAACCTGAGGAAATTATGAATGCTAGATGCGATTGGGTAAGAGACAATAAATTAAGAACTTTTCTGACAGAAAAGTAATTTGTAAGGCAATTAAACAACAATCGACTGTACTTGGCTCAAGAGAAGTAGCTTGACACGACTGGATGGCAACGCGGCAAACAAAATCTGAGGTAACAAGGAGAGTGGAATTGTGGGTAAGAGTTTAGCTCGAGAGTTTGAAGCCGACGCGAGCTTGGAAAATGGCCGGCTCGGTTCCGAGCTTGGAACAGATACCCATGCGTAAGGAATGAACAAGGATTAACATCAGATTATAGGTTCAGGTCATCTGCACATGCGGTCAGATTTATTCTGGTATCTAATATTTTGTGAACCGAGTGGTGTGTTTTTGTAATAGGGATAAGAAGAATGGTTCTAAGTATAAATTAAACAGAAGAGGGCAGAGGGGACACCCTTGTCCATTTCCATTTGAGATTTTTTATCAGTTGCGAGAATTTTTCATTGATAAATAAGCGCGTACAGCAACTGTTTATATAGAGTTTGGATAATATTACTTTAGTCAAGGGGTATGTCAAAATGGGATAGTGCTGTGAACAGAAAGTTCCAGTTTGCCCTATAAAATGCTTACACGCATCCAGAATTATGGCATATCCTGGATTTTTGTCTTTCTTGGCAAGACTGATCATGGTTTCCATAGTTAAAAGTGTTATCCCAGGTGTGTCTGTTGGACATGAAACCTGCTTGCGCTTTAGAAATAAGGAAAGGGATTACCTTTTTAAGCCTTTCAGCTAACATGGATGATAACATTTTTATATCAATATTTATTACAGAGATTGGCCTGTAATTATTAAGGTTTGACTTATCCAAGTTATTCTTGGGGATTAAAATGGTCTTGGAGTGATTAATATATAGGTCCGATATTCCATTTAATAGACACACTATTTAACAGCTTGAGTAGAATGGGTGCTAGGGGAATCTTTAAAGGTTTTACAGAAGTCAGGGGAGTATCCGTCAGGGCCGGGAGCTTTCCCTGACTTGAAGTTTCCGATGGCTTTTACTATGTCTAGTTGACTCAATGGGGCAGATAATATTCCTTTCCGTTCTTCATTTAACTTTGGGAATGTGATGATGTTGAGGTAATCATTTATCTCAGAGGTTGGGGTTCGGTGTTCCTAGCTAGCACATATTCTTGAGTATATTTGATGGAATAAGTTGATGGTTTGGGCGTCTGTTTTGTAAAGTGTACCTTGGTGATTAATCAGGGCTATCCTGGGAAAGGCCTGTTTGTTGTCAATTAGTCTAGCTAGTGCCTTAGAGGGACTTTGTATCCAGAGTATTTAGTGATAAACCTTAGTTCTTGTAGGGATTAGTTGGATTGAGGAAGATTGAATAATTCCCTTTGCTTATCTATCATCTCATTTTCTATTACTTAAGAATGGTTCGCTTGAAGTTTCTCATCAAATTCGCTAATTTCACACAATAGACTGTTTTCCTTTTCTTTCCTTTTTTTTTTTTTAAGGTATGTGGATTTTTGAATAAATATTCCTCTAAGTGTAGCTTTACATGCTGCCCATTGAATGTCATATGGGATACCCGAGTTCCAAGGGTCGTTGGTGAACTCAAATAAGGCTGAGGCTATCTCTTCATTAACTGTTGGGTTGAGTAAAATATTGTTATTAAGAGACCAATTGCAACCATTATGATGTAGAAGTGAGTTTTGGGCAAGGTTTATCAGAGTGATCTTAAGAGTTATCAGAGAAAAACCTTGGTTAACCTACATACTTTAATTGCCAGTTTGTTAGTATTTCTGATATTAGAAAGAAGTCTGTGTGTGACCAAGAGTTATGGCACCTAGAGAAGTATGTGTAATTATTGCTGTTCGGAGTTTCGTCTCCAAAGGATATAAAGTCAACTAGTTCAAAGTCCGAAATTAGATCCAGCAAGGCAAGGGAGGCTTGTGAATTATACAGTTTGGCTTTGTTACAGCAGTAAATGCTAGGGTCAATTACTGCATTCCAGTCTCCCACCCCCAACCCCCCCCCCCCCCAGAATAAAGCAGTGATTTGGGAAATTTACTAGAATCTTACGAATTTTCAATATAAATTGCTGTTGTCCTGAACATGGTCCATAAAGGTTTAAGTTGGTAAGGGTTGGGGTCAGGCACGTGAAGTAATATCTACCCTCCTGATCTGTACCTTTGTCAATAATAATGGATTTAAATGAGCTTTTAATAATAATTGCCACCCCTTTTGAGTTGGAGCGGTTTTCTGCTGAAATAATGTCTTTTATCCACTTCCTATTCTTCTCATTTATCCAATCATCTACCACCACGTTTGTCCTTCGGCTTTTTCCCGGTAAGGGGTCACCACAGTGGAACTCCGGTCCGCTAATGATTGGCAGTAGATTTTTTACGAAACACATGTGATTCTTGAATAAAGAAGATGTCAGCTTCTGATTTCAGAAGGAGGTACATTAGAAGATTTCTTTAATTTTGTCTTGAAGCCCTCCAACATTCCAGATGATTATTTTCCACACTATCTATAATTAAGAGGGGCTCTGCTTAAGCTGATGATAGTTACAGGATAGATAAGGAGAGGGGAAATAGTTGTGTGGCTCACAAATTATGCTCAAGTTAGGTATGTGTGTAAAATCAAATGAAAATGCAGCACTGAACTCTCTCAAACTTACCCCTGTGCCTACCCACTTATCCCCTGATTTTGAGAGAGAAAAGGGAAGGAAAAGAAATTAAAAATGTCATTGAAAACGTTAGGAAGTTGACAATAAAATAACCATATTTACATACTATGCACATCATTAAGACAATTCCAAATGTCATCATCAGATACCCTTCTTAGCATATCCACTCAAATCTTGACTAGAGGATATTACCAACTATGGAGTGTAGGCTTGAAAAAGGTAACAATCTAGGTATAGTCATTTGTCATATAATAACGTATAATATTGTAAAGTAAGCAGTATTTATTCACACAACTACACAATCTAGTTTAACCTTACTGAATCATATCATTAGTCCCTATTCATGGTCTTTAAATTTACCAGTCTGGTACAAAGTATAGAAGACTAAGTATAGGGTGGGAGGTTGGCATAATGGTTAAGGTGTTTGCCTTACAGCCACAAGGTGCAGGGTTTGATTCTCACATGGGGTAATTGGCTAGGCTTAAAATGGTCCACAAGGGCAGTTAGCCTAGTACTAAACTATGAAGTACAATCCTCTAAATATGTAACCTAACCACAGCAGAGCAAATTTTCTTTTTTTTTTTTTTTTTTTTTTTTTACACAACTCCACACCTTAAATGTGGTGGAATCTGCTTCTGATCTAGAGTAGGGACATACTGGATAAGAGTTGCCTAGTGAGGAACTATTGCTGAGTGTTCTTAACTAGTCCGTTCAATGAGATTTAAGGTAAGTATGTAGCATGACTTATTCACACAGGTGGGGGCCGATCCTTATATGTTTGTCAGGGTCTGTGATTAGCCCTCTAACCTGCTATGGTTATCACGACAAACTGGTGCTTCTAGATATTAGACTATCAGACATGTACCCCATACAATGCTGTTTGCTTGTAAGAGGGCCATATAAAGCAGACAGTGTCAGTGCTTTAAGTCATGCGTTACCATCTAGAGCATACAGGTAGCTGAGTACAAGTAATTATATTCATATGCAGTCATATAATCTAAACAATTCAAAAGAGAAAAAAAAACTTCAGAGCAAATAACACAAAAGTGCAGAACACCATAAGAAGCCTCCACGAGTGAAGTCAACTTCCAAAAGACACATCAAAGTTTCCATCACCATGTTCAACAAAAAAATTTGTGGAGAAACCAATACCACAGCGAATCGTAAAGGATTCCCAGAGCCAAGGTCCAGACTCCCTTGTCAACCAAATGTATAATACATCAAATAACTATAAAAATAGTGTGTGTCCCTATGAGGGCTCATGTAATCACAGACTTCTCTTTCACATAATAAAACTAACTGTACTGTAAGTGCCGTCCAACCAACTTTGCCCTTCCAACGGGCTTCACTAAAGTGTGAAGCAAGTACTGGTCAGGTGGCTTTGTGATATTTTACACAGCCCCTTTCATTTTTTCACACTAACCAATTCAGTCAGTTAATACACCCATGTTTTCCCCATTAAAGCAGCTAACAAAATTCCAACCTAAAAGAGAACATTCAAGCAAGCATTCTCTAGATAAATTCACTACAAAGAGATCAGGCTAAAATGCCTTGGCAGATTGCTCTCTCATTTCTCAGCCTCTCAGTATTCTGCGGGCGTCCCCAACCATTTACATTCTTTTTTTTCACTAAGCAACTAATCATCAGCTTCAAAAAGCACTAGGGAGATTCACTCCATAATTGGAGGCATAAAAACTGATAGTATATTAAGTTTTCTTTCCATGTTCCATTCTCTGGAAATTCCAGTACAACTGATTCTGCAAGCAGACCAGCTCATACATTCCTGCATACATGAGTTCCCATTTTAATGAGTGAAAGCACTTTATATCAACATAAAATTGTATGGGACTCGTGACATTGCACCGAGTGAGTCTATCAGAATCTTGGCAACCAGAATTAAGCTAAATACATGTCATTTTGCAGACTTCCAGTAGTAATTTAACAGGACCATGCTCTTGGCAGTTCTGATACTAAAGGCTGCACCCGCATACTCTCCCTCCTTAATTACAACACTGAGATGCTACATCATAAAATTAGACAAAATATCCCTTCAGAGATGTTTTATTTCTCTCAATGTGCAGACATCAGGAAAGTCGAGCAACCTTTGTAAAGAAAGTGGTATGCCGCCCTCAGTAAGATGTATGACAAGTTTTGAGAAAGCTAGTAAACCAGTCGCTAGTATTTTAATAGCTTTGGAGCAATCATACTGTCAGCTAGAATATTTAGTGACATGAAGAATTGATTGGGATGCTTTAAATTAAGGAGGTGCAGGGATGGTAAAGCATCGGTAAGACAGATTTGAGAGACAAGAGATTCTCGCCTCTGAGTTTTCCAGGGGTTAACACTGTGGGCAGATTTCTTTTGTAAATGTTTTACTACTGTAGATCAGACAGGACATGCTGACTACTTCAGACAAGCATTTGAAGATAGCTCCTCCAGTGGATCTTAGGCTGGCTGGGCCAGTAAGAATTTGTTCTGAATTTTTCTCTTAATGGTGTTGCAATCAACTAGCGGAACCGGGCGATGTTACAACTAGTAAGTCCCCCCTGTGAACCATAACTTGGAGTCTTCATTCTTAGGAACCAGAATTCAGATGCAGATTCTAATTTAAATGAATACATTGAATACTTTGAAAAGGAAGAAACTCACCTGGACTAAGGTCAGTTAGTTTGGACCGGAATACTTAAGACTAACTCCGGTTAGAAAAATTCGATGAAAAACCTTGTCTTCATGTCTTTGGAGATTTCCCAAAATATTTAAGGAAAATATGATAAGCTTCCATGGGTGAATTTGGTTTCTTCATGAGAGAAGGACAGGCTGTTAGGGAAATGCATTTGAAACTTGATATTGTGCTTGATGAGATCAGAGCAGAATGGAGAAAGTTTGTGGTGCTTTTTTTAATTTCTTGGGAGAAATCTTGGGAAATAAAGATTTTGTAAGTGTTCCATGTGAAATGCTTTTGTTTTTTGTAGGCAGAAAGAACGGCTTGCACATCTTGATAGTTTAAGCGCTTTACATAGATAGATCTTGGTAATGTAGTGTCTTGATTTTTGTACAGTGCTTGGTGTGCCCTCTCAAGTATGCAGTCAGTCGGCGAGTCACTTGGCTGTAGTAGTGAGTTGAAAATTTGTTTAAGAGTAGAAAGCAACTGATTTTGCTCATATTTTTTCTGGCAAACCTCTAATAAGATTGTTCCACCAGCTTCTTGCCTCTAGATCCAAGATTTTCACTTGCATGTCGGTTAAAGCTTTGTCTTTAAAATCCGAGCTGAAAACTAAAGGAGCAATTTCCATCTCACTGGATTTGGATCTATCCTCCACTACGTCCAGTCTTTCAGCTATTTGCTTAACTGTACCACTGAAGGTGTTTAGTTGCTCTGAGAAGCCTAGGACAGCAGTTTGTAAAGGCAAAAGGGTGCTCTTCCATGTGTATGGTGCTCTCGGCCTTTTGCTTAGCACGGTCTTTTACCTGTTCTTGTTGCACTTTAACCGTTTTCTGCCTTTTGGTTGTAACTTCTTTTTCAGAGGATGCTATAGCTGACAATTTTGTTTTAGAGGTTTGAGTATCCATGCCTTCTATTTCCTTAGGCATTTTAATACTTCGGTCTTACTTAAGATTTGCTTGTGTAGTTGCTGTCTGTTGCTAAGGTGCTAAAGTCTCCAGGCCTCTAATCTCCACTTATAAATTTGTTCTACTAGCTAGTAAAGGATAAATTATATGTTTAAATGTTGTATTTGAGGATTTTAGCAATAATTAAGATAAATCCAGTATCAGTTTATGCTCTGCTCTTCTGAGGAGGTTTTTATAGCCCAGCTTGCTGGCTATTGTAGAATTTAGCTGAATTTGTGACAGAGCTTTTGTGAAGAGGGTGCTACTCAAATGACCACCATCTTGGAATTCTTATATTTATTCCCTTAAACTTTGTTTTACTATCTTTTACTCTTTTCCTCAATTGATTTTCCCCTTTACTAGCTTCCCAATTATATCCTCATCGTTTATTTCAGAACATTCTTCTCTCCTTTATCCTTTCTTACTTTTTCTTTTCTTAAGCTTCCTTCTATCTGTACTTCCTCCAATACATTTTACTTCTCTCATTCTTTTTTTCTTCACTCACAATCACATCCATTTTTTTCTACAATCCATCCATAAATGCTTCACCTGATTGCATTTACAACATTTTACCTCTTTTTTTTTGGACCATGACCCATTTCCATGCATATAGCACATTTTGTTTTATTACAATAATGAAATGACCTTCCTTTCACCCAGAAAACAGGTTTTTGTGTTGCCCTCAATACTTTACCACACCCTTATTCCCCTTCAGCATTCATCTTGCTTGGAATACGTACAATTTTCTCATTTTCTATTTTTAGTATAACATTACATTAACATCTGCCAGTTCATAAACCCCTATCATATACTTTTGAAATGTCCATTACATCATTGAAAAGACATTTGAAAGAAATATGGAAAGTCGCTTCTTCAACGTACCTGAAACTGTGTATGCATTTTTTTTCTTGGACTCCGTTGTATACTTTCACCACATATAAATTCCAAGGATCATTTATTTTCAGTCACACGAAAAGCTCTCTATACCATATGTAGTCTCAAACATGTCACAAAATGTCTCTTACAATCTGACCTATTCACCCTTTACACCCAAAATAATTTACATTGTCCTAAATGTCACACCTATTCAGTTCTTTATCTTTACTCTAAAATTTCCCACCATGTTTCCTTTTTGCATTGCCATCAGTTTTCTTTTCCTCTTTTTCCCCAGCAAGTCCTTCTGTAATAGTCTGTGCATAAAAGTCTCTCTGCCTTCTCTTTCTGAAGTTTGTCCATTACATCTCCCAAAAGATACATCCATGTCATTTTCTGGCCTGCTCTGTATGATCATCTCCTATAATATATCATCCCTCAACCGTTCCCACTGAAAGGCTGCAACAACGCATTCACTCTTCACAAAATCCTCCTATTCTTTCTCAGCACACTCCTCCAACTGGAAAACAGTCTCCAAATCCTACAGTGCTTTACAAACTTTCTTCTCCATTTCAACACTGCTTACTACTGCTCCTTCGACCATGCTCACCTTCTCACACACCATCCTCCCAGCCACCACTGCCCTAGGAATCGGATGTGTATGTTCACTTGCTATCTCCAAAGTTATGACCAGGGTAAGATCTCCGATGCTCTGGTCAAAGTGCCCCATAGTAGTATAAAATACCACCTCAAGTCTCCCATGAAGAGGCCACTAGTCTAGTGGACTAACCAAGTCAACAAAGAAGGAATAAACTGGAAGGTCACCTGACTGTTGCTCACTTCTGTCAGTTTTCACTTGCAGAAAGAATTCATCCTCACAGACCCACTGTCTTTGTGAAATATGAGAAAATAGCTGCTACAGAAGTCCAGCAGGTCAGAAATTCTTCTGAAGTTATAACTACAGAGTTTTCCCTGAATTATGTTTTAGCTTTGCACTGGAAGCAGGCTCGAAGGACAGCAGGATAAGCATTCCCAATGGACTATACAGGTGCTCTTCAAAACTATTTTTTGGCCACATCTGCTAATTCAGGCACTTGCTTTCCCTATAGCCTCAATCCACACAAACCCATTCCCAGTACATCTCACAAAGGGAGAGCCTCCTAACCAGGAAAGCAGAAAACATTTATGGAATTCTCCCTCTCCATAGACAGGCTGAATAGGGTTAGAGGTCTGCCAGACAATTGGAGTTAGGACTTAAACAGACCATCATATTGAGGCTTGCAGAATTTAACCTTTTGCCTAACCTCTCTCCCTTAATTGCCGACATAATCAAGGTAGCCAGGCAATGGGGAATAGCTTGAGCCCATGTCCCATCACTGCAACCATATGGGTAGCCCCAACTTCCATCTTCCCACCAGCTCCAACTTATCTCAGAGTTGTGGCCTACAGCAGGACTCTAGCAAGCAGCCATCTAACATGGTACTTAGCCAGAAAAAGTAATCCCATCCTACACCTGTCAACAGTCAGATGTCTGAATCACGAATTTAACTTGGGTAAACAGGGTCATATGGCTTTATTCCTCTCCACTGCCCAGCTGATACACCCTGTGACACCCCACCACTGGACCAGTAATCAAGCAGCCTCAATCCTCACCACTAGCACCACTGGGAGGATGAAAAGTACACAGTCAAGTGCTACTTCCCTTAAGAGCACACAGAGACCACAGTCAGTATGGATCTGGTTTCTCCCTCTTTCCTCCAGATCCCCGATAAGACTCCCCACTGGCACAGCTACAGAGTTGAGATCTCAGCTGAGTGGCCAAACCAAGACCTCCAGCACCCTCTCTGTCCAACCAGTGCTACTTGTCCCAGCACAAGTAGCTGACACACTGAGATTTGATTTATATACACACACAAAACTGGGAAAGGCTGGCACAGGTTTAGTAGCTATGCCCCCTTTTGCCCAGACTATAGGGTAGTTATTACTGCCACCAGCCAACTCTTTATCAGTTACTTTAAAGCCCTTAAAGGGTGTCCACTCTTACTGTGTAATGTTACTGTTAATACACATGGTAGCTTGACAAAGAGCAAGGCTATTAGGAGTGACCTACACAGTGTCACCAAATAAATATGCAAGTACTCTCAGAACTTAAATATGCCTCACAAATATCAGTCACAATGAAAGGTTTAATATATTTAATAAAAGAACAAGAAAATACTCAGTATATAATCACAGTTACATCAGAGTTCAAAATCACAGGAAATATTTAAAACAACATTGTAGGACAGTCCCAAATAAAGAAAAAATCTAAACTATACTTCACTATATTCCTGACTGAATCTAACAGAATTGCTATACCCTAGTTAGCTTACTTAAAGAGCAACAAGGCAGATGTGGTGAGTGGATCTTCTTGTCAGGTCAAAGTCTCTCAGAGTTCTTAAATTAATATCTTAAATATTACTACTGGGATAACTTGCAGAATGACATCACGTCTAGTCATCTGACTCTATTCCAGGTGAAAAACAACTATTGATGCAACTGGTAGCATTCAGCATCTACCTCTGAAAATACATACAAAAGTGCTTTTTCTTAAATCTTGGTACTTTCTGTAAAGTCCTAAAACGATAAAACACTTGAAAGAATGCAGAGAACCACTGACATTGTGTCTGTTACTGCACTGAAACTTAAGACACACAATCAGCTCCTTGCCAGAAAATTCAATATGGTAACCAGGTATACCTTAATAAAACAGAAATTGAGGTCAGAGTCAAAAATGTTTGACAAATACTCCAAGGTAAGAGGAAAAGGAGCTGTGATAGGTTCTGGCCCTTGGCAACATCCAACAGTGAAAAAAGTCCGTTTGCTATGAACAGTTTTCGTTGTGCCAAGTCGCTGGGCAGGTAAGGATCTGGGTCACCTACTCAGAAATCAAAGGTCCCTGGCTATCCTAGGAACTGGAGAAATAAAGTGATTAACCTGAGAAGTGAAGGTATGGGTGAGACTTGCCAGATGGGCAAGACAGGAGATTCTTGGAAGGCCTCAGATGGAGAAGGCTGCCAGGAAATGAGAGAAAGCAGAGAGAACTACACTTGAGGAATGAAAGGGGCCATTATGATCATGGTAGCCTTGCAAGACTCGTCTTAATCCAGAATCTTAGAATAAGGGGTAATGGAAAATATGTAAATGAGTCCGGTGGGGGCACTTCTGGACAGATGAAGATCTGAAACATCTTCCCAAGACAGGAATATGGAAAAACAGGCTGCATTTGAGATTTTGGTGGGGGGAGAGGGGGGAGACTAGCTACAATAGCAATAGAAGAGGTTTCATGCTACTAACAGACAGCAACTGAACTGGTACACTAGTAGAAAACTGGCATGTCCTGAAATAACAGAATTATTACTTGGAGGTTTAGAAGCAAATTCATATTCCACTACTGTCATGGACCCCTGACAAGGGGAGAGGAATAAGTTCCCTCCTCGCTTGTTTATGGACACGACCACTGAAGGGTTGTCAGAATTGAGTCAGGCAAGGCTTCGGGGGAGGAGACTGCTGCCCTCACAAAGAACCTCAGTATCGGTGCAGAAATCCATCGCCTCAAGGAGCTTAGCCATTCTGAGTATAGCCGCATCCTCAAACACCTTTGCCAGAATATCAAAGAAGGTTTTGTCGTGAGCATCAAACTCGAAGCTGATGCGAGACCTGTTAAGAAAATGGATGCTTAGCAGCCTTGAACTTTAGCCTCAACCTTGGAGACTGTACTGGCCTCAGTCTTGCTTCTCTAGTTTGGCACTTAATGGAGAGTCCAAATAGTAGGATTCCAACAAAATTTTTTTTTTTGAGAAATCAGACTCTGTTTTCAGCAAACTCCACCAGGTGCAGCCAGGTATGACAAGAGTCAGTCCCATATGTACTGCCCTGGCCAAACTACATATAGTGCTATGAGCTAGGCGTTCAATCAACTAGCAACCAAGACAAGGTTTGACTACTGGGATTGCAACTTGATTTTCAGCAGAGTCTGGCAAACCACCCACTGTTTGACCAGATTCATTACTTAACTCCCTTTAGAAACTCAGTATGTATTATATGGTTACTGCCATTAGAAAGAAAGTACAGGAAAAAAAATGCATGTTTCCTCAAACTGTCCACTGCTGTTAGAAAAATATGTATTAATGTGTGTATTAGCAATATGCTTAGTGCATTTAGAAGCTTGAAAAGAGTTAACACATTTATTCTATTTCATACTGCATAAATCTGTACACACTGCAGTTGCGTTCTGACCTTGTACGGTTAGCTAAAATCTTGCTTGTGCCTTGGAAATTTACTGAGAAGCAGGTGATTTCTGCTTGCATTAGGAAAATAATTAAAAGAACAATACTACTTGTATGAAACCTAGACAAGAAGTTCCACCGTGCCATGAGAAAATACACAGCTGTAGAATTTACAGATAATTAGTACAAAGCCTGCTTGAAAATATGAACTGCAATCAGCATTCGCTTGTATCTGTATTAGAAAAGTACCTTGAAAAGTAACACTGTACAATAGATGCTTGTAAATGGATTAATGATCACCAAGGCCAGGTTGTTTTTCTGAAAAGTTTCTCACAAATCTAGTCATGTCAGCAGAAAATCTTAAGTAACATCTGCTGTAGAACAATGCTAAAAGTTGTTTGATTACGTCAGCTTAGAAGGCCATGTCTTGTAAAATAGTATAAGAATGAACATACTTCCTGTTAATAGTTAGACAAATCCTTGTATTTGCATGTTTTTGTCTCCTTGCTGCAAGTAAATTAAAGTGCCTTAACTGAACCTTGCGTGTATTGGTCTCTGAAGTTTTTTCCTTTGACAGATTGGTCCTTCAGACCGGAAAGCTTCACTTTGCCTCGGATCAGACAGGCCAGGTAGCTTGAAACCGTACGGGGAAGAAACCACATCGGTTCTTCTTATTTGAAAAGTCCTCCAACTGAATTGTCGTACAAGAGAGGCCTGCCACTTTCTGATCTGCGACTGAAGGACGGGTTTACTCGAACCAGGTGATCAATCACGAAGGCTCAGGTAGGGTGAATCTACCTTCTTTTTCTGTTTTAGATCAGGGACTAGATTTGTATTTGTTCTGTTACGACTTTATTTTTAAGTCAGGGACAGAAAGATTACTGTCTTGTCATAGATCAGGGAAACAGAGCAGGTAGGCAGTCATTCTGAAGAGACTATAAAAATATCCGTGGTACCACATTAAAAATAAGGTGTTACGTAATGATTAAAAGGGTAGAACAAAATGGGTAATACTTGTACAAAAAGGTCCCAAAATCCACCGTTAACCGAAGACGCAAAATACATGCAGTCACAGCGTACTGATATTAAATTAATATTAAATTGTTTTTTAATAATTGTATATAAGGTCTGATTTATTCTGTAGAGGGTATCTGAAGAAGTCGGTTTGTTTAAGACGAAAACGCAATTTTGTTTTAAGGCGTTAATGTGCATGGAGTTTGTTGTCTGTGTAAACCTGTGGATTTTAACAATAAAGTACTGTTGCTGACATCCGTGGCTCTAGCAGTCTTGGCATTCTACTTCATTTTTGGTTTTTCTGTGCAAATCATCCTTTTTGTATTCGTGGTGGTATATTTTTTGGATTTACTGCTATGGAGAGACCAGACCCTCCAGAAGGAAAAGGGGCGGATGATCTTGGACAATCTAGAAAGCTAATTGGCCAACTCACTGAGCTGGTAGACCTACTGACACCTTTAACCCAATCTTTGGTTGGACTATGTAACAATGTACGTGTTCACAATGCGGAAGTCCAGGAAGCGTTGAAAGGACTAGGCATTCATCGTGAACAAAGGAAAAGCTTTAACGGATCGAAAGATCAAAATAAAGATGGCGAGGGCTCTTTTAATGCCGCGAATACGCCCAAAATTCTTTGTGAGGGTGGAATTATTAATGAGAGAAATACCGTCACAAGAGGAACTATTCCAGCAGGTCAAAAAAACATCTTTTCCAACAGGATGGTTTCAGGTACTGTTTGCCATGATAATGAGACTAGTTTACAGACCAAAGAAATTAAGGACTGGTTATTGCAGAAGTATTCTTTTAAACAAAATGTTTCTAATGGGCAACCAGTGGTGGCTGATTCCTACAGAGTTAAACTGGACAATTTGTATAAATTAATGTTAAAGTATCAGACATTAGAAATAGAAAATGAATACCGAAACGAGTGTGTTTGTAGGGTAATAGTCCCAAAGGGACTGAGGGTTTTTAAGTTTCCCAACAATGTGCTCGATGGGTCTGTTTTTTATAAAGAGTTGATAGAACTGTTTAACAATTGTGGGTTACATATGTTAAGGCTCATGATTAAGGAAAATAGTAGGTTACAAGTTACTTTGCAGAAAGAAATAACCAAGTTGGATCATTGTATAAAAGAAGACCTGATTTTTACTATAAGAGAAGAGAAGGACAAATATTTTAAGATCAGGGGGGAGATTGATGAAAGATGTGGGGAAACTATTCAAAGAAAGTTTAAAAAGTTAGAACGAGATACAGATGAATATAAAAATGGTACAGTATATACCAAACCTCGAGCCCCTGTTTTTTTAAAACACCTTTATGGAAATAAAATGGTTAATGATAAACAGGGAAATCCTGAGGATGTTAATCACTTTCAGGAAGAAGTGTGTAGTTATGAAGACTTTTCCCCCTCTTCGTAGATCAGAGAGACTAATGAATAAACCAGGGTATCAAGAAAGAAATTTTATATGGAGAGGGGGGAGAAGGGGAAGGGGGAAATATTAAAGACGGTGGTTACACCACCACAACCCCCACCCAGTGATGACAGTTAGCAAGGATATTTTGGTAAATGGTGTCAAACATACCTTCAATGATTTTAGCATTTATAATTTTAGTGGTATTATAATTGAAAAAGAACATTTCAGCCTGCTTGCAAAAGGTTTTAAATATATTCCCTACAAAAAGGGAGACCTCATACAGTCAATATTAGATATAAAATTGTTTTTTAGAAAAATTAACTTAAATTTAGTGATAACACCTGAGGTGGAAACCATGGATCAACAACTCAAGAGAAGAGCTATATTCAATCCACCGTTACATCCACAATTGAGTAACTTAGAAAAAACTATGGAAAAAGAATTAAGAAATAGATATAATAAGGTTGGATTCCAGCCTAATTTAACTAGGAAGGAAATTAATATTTTACAAACTTTGAGAGACAATCATGGGATTAGAATAATGAAACCTGACAAAGGGGGAGGAATAGTCATCATGGATAATATACTGTACGAAGGGAAAATCAATGAAATTTTATTTAATGAGGAAGGTTATACCAACGTGTCCATTAATGAAATTAATATTGCTTATAACAAAATTGATATTTGTTTAAAAGATATGTTTTTTGAAGGGTTATTTGACAAAAAAAGTTTGAATTTTTTTAAAATTGATAAGCCTAGGGTCCCTTCTATCTTCGGAATTCCAAAGATTCATAAAAGTGAGGTTGATCCCCCCCCCCCCAAGACCCATTGTCTCAGCTTGTGGTTCCAAAACACAGTTTGGCTAAGTTTGTGGATAGCAAATTGAAAAATTCCTGGATTAAGAAGGAATCAATATTAAAAGACTCTTGGGACCTTCTTAAAGTTATTAACAAGGAGGTTTTATGTGACAATTTAATATTTGTGACCATCGACATCGTGGATCTACTTTCAAGTATTCCTCACACAGAAGGAATGGAAATGTTTGAGGAGACTGTATTTCAGGAAGATACTTTAACTCATAATGACAAAATTGTATGTGTATCCCTAATAGATTTGGTTCTTAAATATAAGTTTTTAAACTTTTGTGGCGAATTTTATAAGCAAACTAAGGGTGTTGCTATGGGGGCTGCTTGTGCCCCCACTTATGCCAACCTAGTACTGGCTAGGTGGGAGGAGCTATTTGTTCTTGATTCCATGTTTTGTTCTTGTCGGAGACTTCACCGAAGACTTTTGGACGATAGTCATTTTATGGTCAGGGGGTATTGAGCAATTGGAGGAATTTAAAGTGCATTTGGGGGAAACAACTCATTTTTTAAAATTTACTTTCCATGTTTCCACTGAAAAGTTACAATTTTTAGATGTGGAAATTTATAGAAGAAATGATAGATTTGAATCCAAAATATACAGGAAACCCACCTTTTGTAACTCATTTTTACATTTTCAAAGTGCACACACTTATTATTGTAAAAAGAATATAGTGAAGGGACAGTATGTCCGAGGTAGTCGTATGACCACCTTAGAAGTCGATTTTAAGGAAGAGTGTACCTTATTAAACAAAATGTTCTTGGAAAGAGGTTACCCCCAAGATTTCATTAATAAAATACATGAAGTTTTGAATGGGAGAGAAAATAGATTCAAACCTATCCTTGGTAATAGAAACCTAAATGAAATCATTGGTGGTTTGAAAGTATCAGATACTAATACCCCCACTCCCAAAGAGATGGATTACAGACATGTCTTAGTTCTTGACTATAATGCTTTCAATAACAATGTTACAAAACAAGTTATTGAAAGAGAATGGACTAAATTCATTAGTTTAACTGATTTGGACCAGAAAATATTAAATAACGTTAAAGTAGCATATAAAAATTCACAATCATTCAAAAATATCTTGGAATATAAAGCCCCCCAAACATCTAATAAAACTAGGAAGGGTACTTTTAAATGTGGACACTATGTGTATTGTAGTAATATAATAGATAAGGACAAAGTTTTCCTGGAAAGTAGACAGAGATGGATCACAAGTATAGATTATTATAATTGTGAAACTAAAGGTGTGGTATACTTAGGACTATGCCCAGAAAGACATGCTTTTTACGTGGGCAAAACGGAAAGAGTTTTAAAAAGAAGGATAAAGGAACATAAATATGAGATATCCACAAAAGAAGAAACCAATGCTTTGTATAAACACACCTTAACTTGTCACAATGCTAAATTTCATTTCATGGTTTTAGAACAGGTTAAAAAAGACGTGATAGGTGGACTATGGGAAGAAAAATTGGAATTTAGGGAGCTATGGTGGCAAATCTCCCTTGATGCAACTAATCCCCCTGGTCTTAATGATTTTATTTCCATCATGCCACTTTTAAAGTTAAAAGCAGGAAAAATATGAAAATTTTAAGTGTATTTATTATTTTAACCAGCAGATGGCAGGCTATATTATATAAATTATTTTTTTAAAGTATTTTTAAAAAAATATTCTATAATACCTAACATTGATTTTCATATATTTACTTTTACAACAACATCTATTGCTTCAAAGGTGTTTTTACACTATTCATTTGTTTATTTATTCATGTAAACAGGTCTTTGTAATAACAAAAAGGTTGGATCAGGAAATAAATGTTTTAAAACACATGGATAAACAGGCAATATCAACTAACAATTAAACTTTTAACTTGGAGGTTGTGTTGATTGGGTAATTGGTTTTTAATAATTGTATACAAGGTCTGATTTATTCTGTAGAGGGTATCTGAAGAAGTCGGTTTAAGACGAAAATGCAATTTTATTTTAAGGTGTTAATGTGCACTGAGTTTGTTGTCGGTGTAAACCTGTGGATTTTAACAATAAAGTACTGTTGCTGACATCCGTGGCTCTAGCAGTCTTGGCGTTCTACTTTGTTTTTGATAATATTAAATACTACTCAAAATGGGTTAATAAGTATGAATTTGATGGTAAACTAGAGAAATCCTCACTTGTCAAACTTGTCAATCAGCTTAAAACTGATTCTAGAGGTCGGGTAAAAAAGCAACGTCAATTAGGAATTCCTCAGGCACACAGGTGGATTGAGGAAGTAAACCGAAGAGAACAAGAGAGTAATAATTCAAAAGCAATGTTTTTAGATAAGGAGGACAATAACTTACTAATAGCGTCGGCCCCTCCACCTCCTTTACCAGAATATGAGGCAAGTGAACAAATTAGTCCACCCCTGCGATATCCTGCTGTCATTGCAAGTAGAGACATTACAAAAGCGAAACAGTTTGTTAGAGATCCCGTCGAGACCAGGTCTCGAACACGGGCAGAAAACTCAAAAGGGGATATTGAGTTATATCAAATGGGTAGAAATTCACGATTTATGAGTGAAGAAACATGCCCACTTATAGAAGTGCCTAATCCTCAGGCAGGGCAAGAAGGTCAGGACCCAACTATTCTAGTGTATAGACCCTGGACTCCGGAAGACATCCGGAAAGCCACTGAGGGAATTCCCCATCCAAAAGTTAACTTTAGAAAGTTCTTGGAATATTTGCAAGGAATGAGGCTGAGTTATAATTTAAAAACGGAGAAGAGGTAGAAAAAGTAGTCAGACAAATTGTGGGACCAGATTGGCACATGATTAGTGGCGACTGGAATCCTCGTGATATTGCGCTCAGGCCCCTCCCACATAGCAGCGCAGAATTAGACAACAGAGTGAAAGGTCTTACAGACCGAATCTCTTGAGAAATGGAAGCCTAGGGCAGACTGGACTTGCATTAATCAATGAATCCAACAGGAAGCTGAAGCTATTGACCGATATTATGCCAGACTATTAGAATGTTTTAATAACCATTGTGGAAAGCAGGTTCCTGAAGATCAGGCACACGATTCCCCATATGAGCAGCAGTCAAAGAATGCATTTTTGAAAGGCAGTATTGCACCTATAAGCAGCTTTATTACAAAACGCATGGTAGATCGTACAAGCAGGTTACAGTCATTGCTTGAATATGCTAGGCATGCCAAAAGGCATTTTAATAGCAAAAAGAAAAAGAAAGCCCAAGTATTTTCTGTAGAAGATGGAGCAGAAATTTATGTAGTACAGTCTGGGAAAAAGGGCAAGAAAAATGCCCAGGGAAACAATCTGATCAATGATCAGAGGACTTTGAAGGGCGAAAGAAAAGGGGGTGAATGTTTTAAATGTGGTAAGAAAGGACACTTGGCAAGGGATTGCAAGAAAAACAAGAAGGCAACCATGGAGGATAAGGAGGGTGAGGACTGACTATATGGTAGTCAGGAATCACTAGAAGGGGATAGCGGAGAAAGGACAAATGAGTATGTGATAGAGGGAGTAGAGAATGTGACAGAAGAAATAGAGGAAGTGCAAGAAGTCACGGATAGTGAATAAAATGAAATATTGGATTTAGCTTTATTGAGCTTAGAGCTCTATTTAGCAGACACGAAACCAGAAGTTTCGCTCCTGGTAGAAGGGAGGGAAGTCAGATTCTTGTGCGACTCTGGGGCATATCAGACCCTGGTACATCCCTCCAAACTGCCAGAGAATTCAGAGTCAACTGATTACATATTAGTGAAAGCAGCTAATGGACAGCTGTATCGGGAGCCCCTCTCCCATAATATTGTGATAACTGATCCTGTTTCAGGATCGACCCAGAAAAGCAAAATTGTTGTTTCTGCAAAATGCCCAGTAAACCTCTTGGGCAGAGACCTTATGCAGCTACTTGGTATAGCAGTAGTTCCGACTATGCAGGGTATGGAAGCCCAGCGACAAATTGATACCTTCGCAGTGCAATCGGAGGGTGAAATGTTTTACTGGTACAGCCAGGACTTGGTTACGACTGGTCCAGGGGCAGTGACCGAGGAGTTGATGAACGTAGCCATCAGCAAGTTCCCCTCCCTTGACAATGATAAACATTTGTTGCACTGTACTCTATTATTGTAATACACCAGGACCTGATAAGGAATATGAGCAAGAATTGTTTAGAAATCGTGCAAACAGATTGGTATTACGTAATCTATACTGGGACACAGAAGGGAACAGTGCAGTCAGCTGTTCATTGCCCCAGGAGTTCTTTGCACTTTATAAATCTAATCGATTACCATATGTTAGCTTAACTCAGGACAAGAATGTAAAATGGGTAGACTTAGGAGAAAGTCACGAGATGGGAAAAACAGAGTAAGAACGGTCAGAACAGGGAATACAAGTGCAGAAGCTGAATTGGATAACTCAGACCCACCCAGCTGTACACTTGCAGTCTAGCAAGGACAGCTGATTGGCACTCCTATTGGAAGAGGAAGAGAATGCCTTACAGAATATACCAGAAAATCTCTGGTAAACAGGAAAATCAGATGTAGGACTTATTTGTACAGCAAGACTAGTTACTATTACACCAAAGTCAGCATTTAGACCACAAAAGAGACAGTATCCCTTAAGAAAAGATGCAGAGGTAGGAATCAAACCTATTATAGCAGCTTTACTTAAGGAAGGGGTGCTGGTAGAATCTCCCGATTCACCATGTAACACACCCTTATTTCCTGTTAAGAAAGCGAATGGAGAGTGGCGTATGGTCCAAGATTTACAAGCTGTAAATGACGCAGTAATACCAAGGGCACCTACGGTGCCAGACCCACACACCCTGTTGAATGATTTAAAACCTCAACAGAAATATTTTTCTGTGGTAGATATCAGCAATGCGTTCTTTTTGATACCGATACACCCTGACAGCCAGCATTGGTTTGCATTCACATTTCAGGGGAAAAGGTATACATATACGCGACTACCACAGGGGTATTGTGAAAGTCCAACAATATTCTCACAAGAAATGGCAAGCAACTTGGCGGGATTTACCCCACTAAAAGGTAGTCTGATTTTGCTTTATGTTGACGATATCCTGCTGGCATCCCCCACCCAGCAAGATTGTAAAGAAGATACCATAGCACTATTACAATTTTTAGCCACTGAAGGACATAAAGTAAACAAAAATAAACTGCAGCTTTGGAAAAAACAAGTTAAATACCTAGGATATGTAATATCCAAGGAAGGTAGGACATTAGATGAGGACAGAAAAATAGCGATTTTGCAAGCACCAAAACCCACTACCAAGAAGGAAATTATGTCCTTCCTGGGTACGACTAATTTTTGTCAGAGTTGGATTTCAAACTATGCCTTGGAATCTGCAACGTTGACTAACCTGATTTATAAAAAGCCTATGGCAGCACAGGATTTATTATAATGGACACCAGAAGCAGAATCTGCTTTCTGCAAACTGAAACCGCCAATAGCGTCCTCATTAGTTTTGGGATTACCAAATTATCATAAACGTTTTTTTCCAAGCTGTAGATTTTAAGCAAGGTTATATGACATCAGTGTTAACACAGCAACATGGGGACAAGCAACACCCTATTGCTTATTATTCATCACAACTGGACCCAGTGACACGGTCTTTACCTCACTGTGTACAAGCAGTAGTTGCAGCTGCAGTGGCAGTACAGGCTTCGGCCTCAGTAGTGTGGTTCCACCCTCTCACATTGAGAGTGCCTTATGCAGTCACGATTATTTTACTGCAAGAGAAGGTAGCATATCTTTCCCTTGTTAGGCATCTTTCCTGTATGACTATATTGTTGAGCCAACCTCATATGACAATTGAACGATGTATGACTTTGAACCCTTCTACCTTGCTCCCAACCCCTGCAGATGGCACACCACACAGCTGCCTGCAGGTGATTGAGCAAAAGACATTGCCTAGAAAAGATCTTACGGATGTTCCCTTGGATGATGCCGAGGTGACATACTACGTGGACGGCTCATGCAAAAGGGGTCCTGCAGGACAGAACCTAGTAGGATATGCAGTAGTTACTGACACAGACATTATAGAAGCAAAATCTTTACCACATAGTTTATCTGCACAGGCAGCAGAATTGATTGCCTTGACACGGGCACGTACCTTAGAAAAGGGTAAATGTGTAAACATTTTTACTGACAGCCAGTATGCTTTTTCTACTGTACATGTTTTTGCGCAACAGTGGAAAAATCAAGGAATGATAACATCTACTGGCAAACCAATCAATCGTGCACAGTTTATTTTAGATCTTTTAGAATCTATTCAATTACCTCCGAAAGTAGCTATTTGTAAATGCACAGCTCATACCAAGCAACAGGACAGGATTTCAAAAGGTAATGCGAGAGCTGATACAGCTGCAAAGCAGGCAGCTTCAGAAGTGAACTACAACCCTCTGATATTTTAGACTTAGAAATGTTGAAGACAATGCAAACACTTACTATGCAAACTGAAAAACAAAGATGGGTAAAACGAGGAGCAATTCTCGAAAAGGGGCTGTACATCTCTAAAGAAGGGAAACCGATATTGCTGTCTAATTTGTTTAGATATGCAGGTTTGTTGAGCCATGGGCAGTGCCATGTCTCAACAGGGGAGATGGTACAGCTGGTGAACCAAGTGTTCACAACGTACGGATTTACAAACTACTCTAAAAAAATTTTGTTCGTTATGCCACATCTGTAATAAACATCATGCACAAGGGGCGTTAAAGCCCAAGCAAGGGAGTTTCCCTATACCACCGTATCAGTTTCATACTATCTGTATGGATTTCATAGAGTTGAATAAATGTGAAAATAAGAAGTATTGTCTTGTCATTGCAGATATGTTTTCCAGATGAGTGGAAGCCTTTCAGACTAAAAATCCAGACGCTATGACTGTGGCCAAAGTTCTTGTTAAAGAAATCATCCCTAGATTCAGCATTCCGGAAAGGATCTACAGTGACAACGGCACACACTTCATGAATCAGACCATACAGCAGTTAAGTAAACATTTTTGCATTTCTCTAAAGACTCATTGTGCGTATCCACCCGCGATCAGCAGGGCTAGTAGAGAGGCATAATGGGATTTTAAAGAGTAAGCTAAGAAAATTAATGATAGAAACACAGAGAAACTGGGTGTACTGTCTGCCCCTGGCACTGTTGAGCATGAGAACTGTTCCGAATGCAAAAGGACTGACTCCTTTTGAAAAGCTCTTTGGAAGGGCTTACTATATACCTCAGTGGAAATCTCTCATGCCCACAGACCAGGAAGCTGACAGTACATTAGCAGAGTATATGCGTAATTTGTTAAATTCTAAACATTTGTTGCAGTTACATTCTGTTTCAGATAAAGAACGAACCAGACCATCAGAAGTGGCAGTGCCCCCTGGAGCATGGATCTGGCTGAAGATATTTAAGAGGAAAAATTGGGAGTCTCCGAAGTGGGAAGGTCCATATCAAGTGCTTTTGTCAACAACCACTGCAGTCAAAATTGCGGAATGTGCCTCTTGGATCCACTTGACGCACTGTAAATTAGTTAAAAACTTTGAACTGGACAAAAATCTTGTTACATGCCAAGAGCAAAAATGATAGAGTCCAGAAGAAACAGGAATGCAGAACAACCCTTTCCTTAGAAGTATTGAATAATCATCCTGTTAACTGTATTAGTGACAATCTTTTTGTTGTGGCCTTTTCTTTTCCCAGCCACACAGACTGAACTGAATAAACGTGAAGTGTTACTCGTAAACTGGCATCCAAACTTTAACACTTACCAGGCAATTAAATATGTGTATGCTGAGACTTTCAATGTTTCGAATTGCTGTATTTGCACAGCTTTGCCAACAGCAAACGGGTGGTTATTAATGACTACAGTTCCCCTAGGGGTCACTGAGACCTGGGAGAACTTGATTTATGATACCTCAACCATTACAGCACAAGATAAACTAGCATTGCACTTGTCTGTTCCACAAAAGGGAACTGTGTGTTTTTATAAAAATGATACTGTTCAGGTGGGTTGGAGCAATTGCAATGTGACTGTTCCTTATACATGTTACCCTAAAGGTAACAAAGTAGATCTTTATTGTAATACAAACTATGATTCATTTCTTGGATTGATGCACAAAACACGAAGTAAAACATAATTCTGTTCTTTATAAACAGCTATCTATAATTGATAGAAAAATGTTTCATGCAGGGCAAGTGTACATTCATAGCAAGGTTACTACTAAAGTAGAGGATTGTTATTTTGTGTGTGGCAGAAAGGCATACAAATGGTTACCTGAGAATTGGTCCGGCAGTTATTTTTTGGGTTACCTGGTTCCGGCCATACGACACACTGCAGTTTTGCCTCATGGAAAAATTTGAAATGTCCGAGAAGTCGTCAAGAAACCTGTAAATCCAGTGGGACAAATCGATGCGCGTTGGAAACACCATCACTCTCTAGGCAAAGGACTGACACACATGGACTTGAGTGATAGTGTTATATCGTGGGCAGGCATATTACCAGCATATGGAGCAGTGAAATCGATCTGGGAGCTGAGAAAACTGTCGAAACTTCTCGAAGTAATGAGCAACACAACCTTTTCTGCTCTCGAATTGGTAACTGATGAACTGAATGCTATGAGAACTGTAGTGCTCCAAAACCGCACGGCTCTCGACTTCACCCTTAGTGGCAAGAGGTGGTACGTGCGCTTTAATCCAAGAATGCTGTTCCTATATTCCTGACCATAAACACGAGATAGACAATCATCTGGAGGTAATTCAGCAAGTGTCAGCCATGACCAAACCAGGACCAAACCCACTGACAGACTTTTTCCAGAAATGGTTTGGGGGGTGGGGTACCATCCTAATGAACATCCTGATTGCCATTTGTGTAGGTATGCTCCTACTAGGAGTATGTGTTTATTGTGGTATCCCCTGCATGAAAAGACTGATTAAAGACCTTACAGACATGTTGGTTTCTGAAACTTTATATCAAAGTACTGAGTTTGAAGAACTGTTAAGACTAAAAGCTTTCATAAGTTTAAACTGAATGACTCTCAACTGCAAATCCTGAGTGGAAGAGGTTAGGAGAAGAAAACAAACTGTTTATGCTTATTTTGAAAGTAGAATAAAAGAATTAATAGGGGGGAAATGTTAGAAAAATATGTATTAATGTGTGTATTAACAATATGCTTAGTGCATTTAGAAGCTTGAAAAGAGTTAACACATTTATTCTATTTCATACTGCATAAATCTGTACAAACTGCAGTTGCTTTCTGAACTTGTACTGCTTTCTAAAATCTTGCTTGTGCCTTGGAAATTTACTGAGAAGCAGGCGATTTCTGCTTGCGCTAGGAAAATAACAAATAGAACAATACTACTTGTATGAAACTTAGACAAGAAGTTCCACTGTGCCATGAGAAAATACACAGCTGTAGAAGTTAAGATAATTAGTACAAAGCCTGCTTGAAAATATGAACTGCAATCAGCATTTGCTTGTATCTGTATTAGAAAAGTACCTTGAAAAGTAACACTGTACAACAGATCCTTGTAAACAGATTAATGATCACCAAGGCCAGGTTGTTTTTCTGAAAAGTTTCTCACAAATCTAGTCATGTCAGCAGAAAATCTGAAGTAACATCTGCTGTAGAACAATGCTAAAAGTTGTGTTTGATTACGTCAGCTTAGAAGGCCATGTCTTGTAAAATAGCATAAGAATGAACATACTTCCTATTAGTAGTTAGACAAATCCTTATATTTGCATGTTTTTGTCTCCTTGCTGCAAGTAAATTAACGTGCCTTAACTGAACCTTACATGTATTGGTCTTTGAAGTTTTTTCCTTTAACTTCACACAATTTAGAGGTCGTCTTAAGAGTAGCAAAAACAATTGCAGAGTCCACTAATCGGTTCTGCAGCCAGCTATGACAGTCCTTTAGGGCAGGAAGATTTTATAAGTGCCACTGTGTCAGTTATTACACATAACTTGTGTTACCTTAACTTGTGAATCACTTCATCAGCTGAAGAATACACCCAATAAACTAACCCTGGGGACTGAATGCCTTAACAAGGAGCATTCTGACTTGGAGAATGTGTCAGAGGGCCATTTTTGCTTTGACACTGCTGACTTCCTATATCTTCTCAAAACTTGGTGTCATCAGGTGGTGGGGAGTAAGTCTTGCGGTCAGAGTCAATGTACAGAGTGGAAGACTCATCAGGGGAACAACTTCTTAAACCTAACCTTTCACATGGTCCCTCAGGAGGAAACCAAGGAGTGGGAACCTGAGGGCCAGACACAATCAAAATATCCTGCCAAGTCCCCCAGATTCTCCTTCCTAGCTTAGGGGGGAAGTTGGACTGTGGGTGCTGCCTTTACAGAGTCCTATGACCACAGCATGAATTGCTGCTGTGGGAAAAGCAAGTGTAGGAAAGCCTTTGTCACCACTTAAACAAGCTACCAGCCAGTATAAAGGCTGTTAACCCCATACTGACATGCACTGGACAATGAAGGCCCCAAAACCGAACTCAAGGACATTAACCCCAGCTACAATGCCAGCATGCAAATGCTAGCCATGTAGATCAAACAGCCTTAAGTGGCTCTCTGTTGGAGTCACTGACCTCAACATAGACTGCCAAAAGACTACGAGGATGGAATACTCTATGTTGAAAGGGACAGGACCATGGATGGCCCAAATAAGTTTGCCCCTGCTACTGAAGAAAACACCACACATGAAGGAACAGATATTGGAAGCATCAATGCCAAAGGTACTGCTAACATGTAACCATTGTGGTTGAAGATGTCCTGACCAATGCCATGCCATCGACACTGATACGGACAACTATGTTAACCAATGGCTTTGAGGAGGATGGAACTTAAACTGACCCACTGAGGAAGTTTTGGGCCCAGGTTAAAAAATGTTGGCAAAAGGTACTCACAGACACCCCAATGTGTGCAGGGGAAGACATTTCAGAGCACATCTACTGTACACAAACACATCTGACACATCCTTTTACAGTCCTACAGGACCTTTACAAACCTGTGGGACCTGAAGGATGAAGCAGGTGTATTAAGGTCAGTCACAGAAAACATAAAACACTGGAGGGGGCATTTTCCTTAAGAGGAGTTACACTCCACAAGCTTAGATTTGACAGCAAAAGGTTGCACAAGACTCGGGTTTAGCTATAGCAAATACTGTTTTAGCAAAAGACAACATCTACCTCTACAGCTAACCCAATAGCTCAGGAGAAGGAATCCGTAACAGGGAAAGACTGGAGTTTCTCCAATTATAAATAGTTCTGTCTTTTAAGGTGAAAGGTTTAAATGGGAAACCAACTTGGCATTCCCCTGGAATACAAGCCTCACAAAGACATTTAACACATTTGCTGTATTTATTTTTGGGGGGTTCACACACACATACAATCTTTAAAGGACAAGCAATCCTGCTTTTTATCCACCGATGAACAGCATTAAACAAACATAACCAGAGAAAAAATGGTAACAAAAGGGGGAAATCAAATTAAACCATCTCAGAACTACCTGAAACATAGTCTAACAGGAATTACAAAAAGGCATACAGACAGACTGGAATCAAAGATGGAGATCAAAGGAAATCAAACCACAAAAACACATCTGACACATCCACAAAAACACACTCGGTTCAAAAGCTACTTGCTCAATTGGTATCACGCAGTAAAACGGCACTCCACCCTCTTTCCACAGCTCCCAGTCACCGCCAGTCTACCACAAGACTCTGTCCTTAACCCTCTTCCCTTTAACATTCTCACCTACACCTTCCACACAACAGGACCCAGATGACTCCACACACTGCACATCTGACAAGGCACACCTCCAAATAATTACTTTGGAAGTGTTAGCCTCTGAAACACTGCTTTCTAATTCAACTCATGTTCAAACAAAAAGATAACCCCCCCCACCACCACCAATTACTCTTCCATGAAAAGACAAATTTTAAAATTCTCTCTTTTGATAATACAATCATTGAAGTTGCTTCATAGTGAATCATTAGGGATGATAGTGGATGATCATCTTAAATTTGGCGTGCAGATAAAAACCTGCATAAAAAATAAAATCAAACTGGGGATGCTTTACAAAGCCAAAAAACACTCTCAAACACGACTAAAACTACCCTTGCCACTACTTATCTCCTCCCCACACTTCTTTATGGCGCTCCCTTTCTTACTAACCTCAATGCATCACAAAAATCAAAAGCTGAACGATGCTATAATAAAGCTGCTAAATTTACAGCAAATACCCATTTTACAACCAGCACTGTATAGCACTAATTACCTCACAGCACGAAGTTCTCCCGTTCGATTCTCGGCTGGGCTTGGGAGTGCCTTCTGTGTGGAGTCTGCACATCCTCCCAGCGGTTGGGTAGCGTTCGAAAGACATGCATGCGTAAATGGGCGTGCCTTCGTTGAAGGTTGGGCGTCGAGCTGGCACCTCAGCATTTCGTAAAAATCGACTGCCAATCATTAGCGGACTGGAGTTCTGCTGTGGCGACCCCTTACCGGGAAAAGCCAAAAGACAAACGATATAGCACTAAAAAGCTTAACTTGGTTAGAACTACCCCCATCAAGTAACATACAAGCTTATCACCTACAGAATTATCCAGTATTAAACATTGTACACAACTATTTTCCCAGTCAGTCATTACGATCCAGTGACCAAAAATTCCTGTATGATCACAAACCTATCAACTCTACTGGGCATCATCTGTACTTGTACCATATTGCTAAGGCCTGGAACTCCTTACCTGTATCCAGCAGGTCAATACCCCTCCTTCCACTCCTTCAAAGCCATTCTGAAAAGCTTCCAAGCCAAAATTTGTCTTCGTGCTTGCTCAACACTCTATTTTAAGCCCATGCAAACTACCCACAAAAACACCTCTACAAACTAAAACCAACACTTGCCACAGACCAGCTACCCCCTGAGTTTCTCAAGTTAGCAGCAGACTATCTCATACCCATTCTCCATACTCATTAACCACTCCATCTCTGAACAATACGTCTCCCTCTGGAAAATCTCCCACATAATTCCTCTTCACAAAGGAGAAACATCCACAGAATTAAACTACAGACCAATTGCCATACTACCCCCTTAAGCAAAATTCTAGAAAAACGTATACACTTACAACTAATGTCCCACCTACTACTAGACAATGCCCTCTCTAGCTCCCTAGCTCCCAGCATGGTTTTAGACCTAAACATAGCACCACTACCACCCTCCTTAGTTTCAGTAACTCTTACCTGCCAGTGGTTATCATGCATCAGCAACCTTCCAGACACGATTTCCCATCAAAAACTATTATATGAATTAAGTACCATTCATCTTTCCCACTCTGGTATTGCATAGTTTCATAGTTACCTGTCTGAACGTCAACAGGCAGTCCATAAATGGTAGGAAGAACTCTCTGCCCTCCTGCCAGTCTCTGCTGACGTCCCACAAGGCTCCATCCTAGGCCCTCTACTCTTCTCCATCTTTACCAATAAACTTAGCTCTGCCACTGACCAAGCCACGACTGTACAATATGCAGATGACGCCACAATCATCTGCTCAGCTTCCACCCTCCCTGAACTCAAAACTAGAACCCAAAAGGTCTTCACTGACAGAGCATTATGTAACACAATATCAACTTATCTTAAACCGTAATAAGACAAAACTTATGCTTTTCACTAACAGAATCTCATCTCCATCACCCCCTTCACATCCTTGCATCCAACAACACAAAAATCGAACCGGTTGAGAACACCAAATTACTGGATGTCATTATCGACAACTCACTAAAATATGGCAAACATATAGCACTCTCCATAAAAAAGGTCCACATTAAACTGGGTTCATTATATAGAGCCAAAACATTTCTCACCCCTACCACTAGACAACATATTGCCAAAACATGCCTATCTACCTTAATGTATGCTTCCTCTATTTTCACTAACCTTAGGAAATCTGATCTTAAACTAGAGGCTTGCTATCACAAAATTGCTAAATTTGCAACTAACTTTCCCAACCATACACACCACTGCACTGCCTTAAAACAGTTAAGATAGCTTGAACTACCACACCTACTAGCATTCAATCAACTTACAGTTGCCCACACCATTATACACCAACCCAATTAAGTGTCCTTCCCTCAAAAACAATCCAACCATAGTCCATCTACCGTACCCTTCGCTCATCCAATAAACTGCTAGTAAAAGTTACCAATGTCAATAACAGCTTCAGTGACTGTTTTCTAACCAAATAGCAAAATCCGGGAACTCCATACCCCATCACATAAACACTACCTCTACCACCAATTATAAACTTCTGCTCAAGGAGCAACTATACAACAATTGGCAATGCTCCTGTACTACCACAGGATAATTTAATACATACCTACCCATTTTTCTTTTTCTCTGATCAGTTCATACAAGCTACTTCCTCTCTCACTCCACCAAAATCTTAACCTAACTTCCTACTACGCCTAACTACATTTCTTTTTAAAACAAAATGTACTTCCTTCCTTGAGCCAACTATCTGAAATCATGCATTAATTGTACTGCATAAAGATGTGCTGTTATTTTAATAGTCAATTTCTCTATTAATCCAGTGAAACAAATAACTTATGATACTATTCAAACCTATGAATAATACTTTGCTCTTTATGTTCCCTTTTAAATTCTATGTATAATTATGCATGCAACTTGTTATGCTCATCTAATGTTTCTACTGTTTGAACTTATTACTTTTTTTTGGAGCTCTTCTCCAAGGGCTTTTGCTGAAAACGGGCTACTAGCCCAGTCAGACCTTCCTGGTAAACAAATGTAAAATAAAACACCAGAATAAACCTCCTCTTCTTTTGGCTTTTCCCGGTTAGGCATCGCCACACTGGATCACCTGTCCACTCATGACTGGAAGTGGAGTTTTACGGTGTTGACTTGCCAGCCCAGCACCCAACCTTCCAGAGAAGGCACACACATGCATGCACTCACGCCTAGGGCCAATTTAGAGTGTCCAATCCACCTACAGCATGTCTTTAGGAATAAACTATATCTCTAAATATGAGCAAGTACCTATTCATACCTTACACCTCCTCACTCTTCCATCTTCATGCACTTCCTTGGGTTTATCAATTTCTCTCCACTGGCTTTTCACTCAAAATATTTATTTATTGCCATTTGTCGTCCGGGAAAGTCCACTGGGCTTGGGACCCATTTTCAGTGGAGGCCCGGGGAGAAAAGCTCCAAGTTACATGAAAATCATTACATGAATTTGTAAGGAAACACTTACTTATAAAGCAAGTGAAATAATATAGAAAACTATCTAAACAGCACATATGTTGTAAAAAATTAGCACGTAGGAAAATTAAACAGTTAGAAATATTAAACAATACAGCTTTTTTGGGGGGGGGTAAGAAAAGGGAAAGGTAAGTGAGTGGGAAGGTAGAATTAGAGTTAAACTTAAAGGTAGGATAGATATAGTTAGAAACTTATAACTAGGTGGTGGGAATATATAGATTATAGGTGGTATGTATTTAATGGTAGTATTAAAAGTAGAAAGTGAAAGAAGAGAAAATGTGTTAAGATAGTTGTATAGATGTGTGGGGTAGGATACTAAAGATTAGGGATAACTCATATGGTATACCAGTATGACATACACAAAAGTATATCTGCTATGTGAAACAGTTTTGCTAGATTAAGGAGGCTGTGGATATGTGTTGCATGTGAGAGGTTTTAGTTTTCTTTTAAAGGAGATTAGGTTGTCTAACTCCATGACTGATGATGGGAGGGCGTTCCACAGCTTAGTTATGGAATGGGAATAGAGGCAGCTACCTGCTCTTTTACTAGGTTTTGATACTTTAAGTAGGTGTTTGTTGTTAGCGCGTAGATTTTTGGATGGGATGTAAGGTTCAATGATATTCTTCAGGGAAGGGCAAAACTCGGGTTTACAAATGAGTTTATGGGCAAAGGTAAGTTGTGTGTAATGTAGGCAATGTGCAAATTCTAGCCAGTTTAGTTCTCTAGTGGCCTTGCAATAGTGGGCGCGATTTGGTTGGGCTGATGCGAATTTTGCAATCTTATAACAGGACTGCAGTTTTGTGGTGCAAAGAGTTGTAGAGATTGGTAAAGATAGGAGACCCACAGAGTAAGGTTGGAAGAAGACTTTTTGAAAGTTTTATTCGGATGGATTTGTCCAAGTTTTGTTTGTTTCTTTAAAGTCTGCCTAATTTGAAGCAAGTCTTTTTTACTGCATTATTAATATGCAAGTCAAAGCTAAGTTTGCTGTCAATAGTAATTCCAAGCAGTTTGGCCTGATTTACTAACTCTATTTGGGTTTTGTTTATGGAGAATACAGTAAAGTCTGTAGGAACAGGTTTAGATGCAAACATGAGTAGTTTAGATTTATTAGGGTTAAGTAACAGCTGTGATTGGTTTAGCAAGAGTTCTATGGATGTAAAGGCTTTTTGTGTCAACTTTTGGAGGTCAGAGAAGTTATTGGAGGTACAGATTATAGTTGAATCATCTGCATATTGTATGGTAGTACAGTCAAAGGAAACTCTATGCAAGTAATTTATAAAAATGTTGTATAGTAGGGGTCTTAAGAATGACCCCCGGGGCACTCCTATGTTATTTGGAAGAAAGCTAGAGAGGTTATTCTGCCATTTTAAGGACTGCTGTCTGTTTTCCAAGTAGCTTGTGAACCAGGTTAGGGTGTCATCAGAGCATCCTAGTGATTGCAGTAGCTGGATAAGTTTAATATGGGAGACTGTGTGGAATGCTTTTTATTTTATTTTATTTAATTATTTATTTGCTGTTGGTTTACCAGGATAGTCCATTGGGCCAAGAGAACCCGTTTTCAATGGAGTCCTGGGGAGAAAAGCTCCATTACAGATTACATATTATAGAGATTTATATGCAGATTACATATTATAGAGATTTACATCCAAATTATTGTACATGACATCACGAGGTGCAGTGGTTAACATGAGTAAAGTTAAGCATTAATACAATCAAATAATAAAACAAAGTTGAAACCAAATTATATCATAGGCACAAGGATAAGGAAGTGAGTAGATAGGTGCATAAGGCTTTCAGGAGGATAGGAACTATTAAGGAATAGATTACTGTCTGAGGTAGAGAGAGTAAAAGGTGGAATACAGTAGAGAGTATAGAAAGATTATGTGGGGTAGGAGCAGGAGCATTCCCATGTGGATGATAGGTAGGAGTGGAGTGATTTTGTAAAGGTAGGAAGGCTAGTGACGGTACGAATGGAGGGTGGGAGGGAGTTCCATAGGCGTGCTAGTGAAAAGGAGAGGAGGTTATGTCCTGGGGGACGATGGGGTCTATAGACTTCTATTAGGTTTTGATTAGTAGATCTAAGAAGTCTTTGAGTATGGTGAATTTTAAAGGTAGTGGACAGGGAGGGACAGAGGGATGGTTGAAAAATGAGTGTGTGCATATGTTAGTTGAGTGTAGGAGAGGTAGTTGGGAAGTTCAAGCCAATTTAGTTTGTGGAGTGGTACACAGTGATGGGTTGAAGATTTATTGCTAGTGGCAAATTTGGCTATTTTATTATAACAGGTCGAAAGTTTTGTTTTGAGAGATGATTGTAGATTAGTTAAAAGAGGGGCACCATAAAGGAGGGAGTGTAAGAGAAATGCGGTAGAGAGAGTGAGTTTGGTAGTAGGTGAGAGGAAATGTTTGTGACGGCACAGCAGGCCTAGTTTTTGGTGGGTTTTTTAATGTTTTGTAGTAGATGGGACTTGAAAGTAAGGTTATTATCAATTTGGACTCCTAGAAGCTTGGCTTCAGTTACCAGTTCAAGTGGGTTGTTATTTTGACTGGTGATGGAGAATGGTTGTTGATCCAGTGTGTTGGTTTTAGAGGGGGTGAATATCATTAGTTTTGATTTACCTGCATTAAGTGCAAGATGGTTGTCTTTCATCCACTGTTCTGTGGTGGAGAAGGCATCCTGAGTCAGCTTTTGGAGAGTTGGAATGGAAGATGAAGCACAGATGATTATAGAATCATCTGCATATTGGATGATGTCAGCATAGGGGATAGAGTGATAGTAGTCATTTACAAAGATATTAAAGAGAAGGGGTCCTAATATGGAACCTTGTGGAACACCTGTGGGGCTATTTAGGAAAGAGGAGATGGATTTTTTCCACTTAACAGCTTGATGCCTGTCCGAGGGATAGCTGGTGAACCAATTAAGAGCAGAAGGTGAAAGGTTTAGCTTAGAGAGTTTAGTCAGAAGTAAGTTATGGGAGATAGTGTCAAAAGCTTTGGAGAGATCAAGTTGAATGGTAGATACAGTGAGGCCAGAGTCTCTAGCCTTGTTCACATTTTCAGGGAATGATAGGAGGGCTGTCATAGTGCTGTGATTGGGACGGAAGCCATGTTGAGTAGAAGTTAGCAGATTGTTGTCTAGTACGTAGGGAAGGAGTTGAAGGTGAATACATTTCTCTAGAATTTTTGAAATAGGAGAGAGGATAGCAATGGGGCAGAAGTTGGTAACACTAGTATTATTTCCTCTTATGACAGGGAATTATAAAAGCCTTTTTCCAGATTTGAGGAACGTGACTTTCTTGGATGGAGCGGTTGATTAGGATACTAATTGGCAGGGCGATAGCATCTGCAGCTATACTGAGGAAGTGTGAGGGGATGTCATCGGGGGCATTGGTGCAAGGTTTTAGCTTTTTCAGGAGTTTTTTGATAGTGGAAGTAGGGATTGGTTCCAGGGAGAATCTAAGTGGTTGGGAGGTAGTAGGATGACAGAGTGGAGAAGGAGGAGGAGTAAGGGGGAAGAGGAGAAGTTGGAGGTGGATGGTTGGAGGAGAAGGAAGAGGTTAGTTTGGAAATGCAGTCAGTGAAAAAAAAGAGTTAAACTCGGTGGCAAGGTCATTGTCTTGTACGCTTGGGTTGGGGGTTGGGTTTTCAGTTGTACCGGGTTTTAAGAGGGAGGTTATACCTCTCCAGAAGTTTTATGGGTCATTTTTGTATTTACTTTGAAGAGAAGAGTAATAGTTGTGACGGTCTGCTGTGATGAGCTTTTTTACTGAGTTACGAAGAGTTTTGTAGTAATTAAGAGTAGTGGAGATTTGTGCTTCAGATAGCGTGCCCAGGCTTTATCTCTTAGTCGCATGGTTGTTAGTGTATTTTTAGTTAGCCAAGGGGTAGTTTTGTTTTTTATTCTTCTGATTTTTAAGGGAGCATGTGTATCTAACAGGTTTAAGAAAGTGGAATTAAAGTGAGTGATAGCACTTTCCAGGGGAAGAGTTTTTAGTGGGTACCAGTTAAGGCATTTTAGGGAGTTAGAGAAGGCTTCTGGGTTGAAGTTTTTTTGCTCTCTGAAAGTGATGTAGTTATGAGAAACTTGTAGGGAAGAAGAGAGGCATGTGGCAAAGATGGGAAGGTGGTCGCTTAGGGAGTCAGGAAGAATTCCACTATCAGGGTAATTGTGGGGGTGACAGACTAATATCCAATCTATAGTACTGCCAGAAGAGAAGTCTTTAGAGGGCCTAGTAGTGGAGTTGATGAGTTGAGTGAAGTTATACAGGTTGATGTTAATGGAGGGGGTATGGGATTGAATGGTGGACCAAGTGATGGGTCTCCCATGATAATGGTTTTGTTAGAAATATTGGAAGAGAACCAGGAGAGGATATCTTCCAGTGTGGGGATATTGTCACCAGGGGGAATGTAGAGCGAGGTTATGCAAATATTTTTGTGTTTATTTAATCGAAGTAGGCCTATTATTAATTCTGCATTGTTGAATTGAGGAATAGCTTTATTGTAAGGAGTAATGGATAGAGAGGATGAGTATAGTAGAGCTACACCACCTCCTTCTTGCTGGGTTCTGTCTGCTCTGATAATGGAGTAGTTGGGCAGGAATTATCTCCACATCTTTTATATGGGGTTTTAACCAGGTTTCAGATATGCCCAAGATATCTGGTTTATTATAGTGTAACCAGGCTTGAAGGTTTGGAGATTTGTTCGCTAAGCTTTGTTCGTTTAGGGATGCTAATCGAATGGATTTAGAAGGGGGGGAGGTGTTTGGGCCTGGGTTAGGATGTACATCCCCAGCTAAAAGTAGAGATGTTAGAATTTCTATTGTATAGTATGGGTTTATGTGTTTTTTGTCATAAATAGTAGAGGTTGTAGGAGATATGTTTGGTAGGGTGTGGGTAGCAGTTTTTAGTGAAATAAGTTTGAAGTGAAAGCAGAGATTGGGTTTGATAGGGTAAAGTGTAGGAGATATTGGTATGACTGAGTAGGGGTGAAGTAAGTGGAAAGAGGAGGTTGTGTGATAGAGTGGGGAGTGAGATAGCTTGTTAGGCTGGGTAAGGTAGTAGATGAAGGTTAGGTAAAGTAAGAGAAGTATTTGAATGGAGAAGAGTGTTATACTTTGGATGCATGTTTGGTTTTTTTGGGATATTTATGGTTAGTAGTAAGAGAGATTAGGGATGTGTGGTGTATTGAGTAAGGAGTTGATGGGATCTGTGGTGGAGGAAAGTTGTGCAGGGGAGGGAAATAAAGGAGGAAGGGGTGGAGTTTAGTGGGAGAGGAAGTAGGTGTGTTTATGTGGGTATAAGTATGGATGTGGTGGGGGTGGGTGTGATTTGGGTGTAGGGTAGGGGAGCGGAGTGAGCCCGTAGGGCGAACTGAGTGGGGAAGAACAGAAGGAAGAACCAGCAGCAGAAAAAGTATCAGCCACTGCAGCTGTGAAAGCAATATAAGCAGGTAAAGTATATGTATAAAAAGGTAAGATAACTAACTATCAGAAAAGAAACAGAGGGGCAAATTATCTATGGTATTCTGTTCAGGGGTGGAAGAACCAGGATATAGTTGGAGAACAATGGCTCAAAAGATACCTAGACAGCTACTTAGCAGGGGAGCCAAATAAAATAAAAGATATATTGCCCTATGGATGGTAGGTGCTGCCACCTAGTGGTGAAATAGACACAGGCAGGCTGAAAAGGGGGTGGAGGACACAACCTGTACGGAGGGAAATATGTAGGATTCAGTTGACCAGAGGAGGGGAGTAATGTCTTGTGGTCTACGGTAGGCTGCTGGCTCACTTACAAGGGAAGTTATAGGAAAATACAAACGTTAAGTATGTAGTTTGCAAAGACAGTAGCTGGTCTTAGGCTACCTACATTCCCAAAAGTTACTCAGGGGCAGTCTTCAGTAGTACGTCTTTAGTCCAACAATAACCAGCAACTTCCAGAGAAGAGTCAGGGGTATTGGCGGGAGGTATTCCTTAGGCTTTTGATGAATGGGGTGAGCTTCTGGAGAGTTTTCTGGTGTGGAAATTCCCAAAAGTTACTCAGGGGCAGTCTTCAGTAGTACTTCTTTAGTCCAACAATAACCAGCAACTTCCAGAGAAGAGTCAGGGGTATTGGCGGGAGGTATTCCTTAGACTTTTGATGAATGGGGGGGAGCTTCTGGAGAGAGTTTTCTGGTGTGGAACAGGAGGCGAAGAACGAGCAGCACTACCGCAGGACCAGCACAGGGGCGTCTTATCCCAGGAACAGGACTGATGTAAGTAGGTTAGGTTACTATCTAGGGCACTATCGATGAAATTTGTAAAGGAGATTAGGGCAGTAATGGTACTGTGGGATGACTAAAAACCATGTTGTGAATGGGATAGTAGGTTGTTGCTGGTTAGATATTCAACCAGTGGTTTGTGGATGCATTTTTCCATTAATTTAAATAGAGGGGACAGTATGGAAATGGGTCTAAAATTAGACAGATCATGAGTGTTTCCACCTTTATGAAGTGGGGTGATTACTGATTTTTTTCCAGAGCTGGGGGGCTGTGTGTTCTGCAAGTGATCAGTTTATAAGGATACTTACTGGGAAACCTATTGCCTTAGCACGGATTTTGAGTTATTCTGGGGGGGACATTATCAGCAGATAAGGAGCCCGGTTTCAATTTGCCAAGTATTGTTCGGATTTGAGAGGTTGCTACAGGTTGGAAGGATGGTATTGAGCTGATATTGCCTTTTTATAAAAATATTTTTTTTCACAAATGTTTAATAATGCTTTGTTATGTGTATATATATGTATATATGTATGAATATACTAATTTATGACCGTCTTTATATATATACATATATATACATATATATATATATATATATATATATATATATATATATATATATGTACATATACTTTTAGACTACTGTTTAGATGGAATTATATATATGTCTATATGCAATTTTAGATTATATATATTTTTAGATATATTTATATAATTTTAAATGCTTATATGAACAATAGGAATGTTATATGTTTTTAGTTTTAAGTTCAACAGATATATTTATCATAAGGAAGTTGACCACAAACATTTTAAACTGGTTCTTAAATAGTTAAATGCTTTTCGTATGTCTGTATTCTTGCATTCTAGTGACTGGTCCTTTTGTATGAATTGCTTAATGATGCACACTAAGTATTACGTTTTTTTATAAAATGTATATGATCTGATGAAGCTACTTGTTAGCGAAAGCGCTTATCATTAATAAACAGTTTGAAATTCGTATGAAAGAAGAAAAATCTGGTCTATGTTTTACTTTGCTGTTGCTCTTGCTTGAATCCCGTATTTTAATTGACTTACTTTTAAAAACAAGAGCATTAACCAGCGTAAGCAGCTATTACAATTCTTTTCTTGAGTTACTCTTTGTTATTTAGCTGCTTAACGGAAGCAAAGTGTTTCAACAACTACGTGATACAAGATGTCCAATATAGAACTGGACTACGTGCCCAGAAGTGAACACCGGGGCAAAGAAGCGTTAGAAGTGAGATTTCGTAAATATCTCAATGAGGTTTCGAATCCTTCCTGGTTCTTACTTGAAGAAACCACCTTAAATGGCGTCAATGGAGTGACTTTCAATATGCAGAGCTTGCAGCAAATACTCGACGAGATTGAAAGGGACTTTTGTAAGCTAAAATGCTTACAAGCACAACGCGTGCATTTCAAATACTGTTTGGACCATAATATTATACCACGAGGATTACGGGTATTTTCTAAGCCTAGTCAAGGGCAGGAGTTTCCAGAACTGCTTGCGCGCTGGCAACGAATTAATCTTGAAACCAGTCGTAAGTACCTTAATCTTCTTATTGACTTTTTTACTCCTAAAGAAATGGAACTTGTCAATTCAATTAACCTTAAACAGAAACAGTTGTTTAATGATTCTCCTGATACCATAACATATTCATCATTTGAGAGTCTCCTCGATTGTGTATCAGCATATGAGAGAAAACTGTTACAGCAAAAGAAAAGTAAAGTTTTGCGTGATTTGAAGGACTTTAGAACTGGCAATGTCTTCACTTGGCCGAGGCATAACGAAAATAGCCTCGGAGCTACTGTCCATGAAGAACAAGTATCTAGAGCTACTATTACATGCTAGTACTATTAACAATGAAGAATTTTTAAAAACCACAAGTGTTGTTACTGATGCACTACCTGTTTTGAATCTAGCGACATAATTAGTACTAAGTCCAATACTATAAATAACAATGTTTCTTCGATGCAAGTCTCAAATGTACCTTGTGATATAACTAGTACTAAATCTAATACTACAAATAGTGTTATCCCTATGCACAATTGTAGGGCTGAGAATGTATCTGATATTGTAGTTGAAAAAAGCACAAATTATGTCTTAAATGATGTTTCATGTAATGACTCAACAGATGTGATTAGATTAGTACATCCAAGCATACAGACAGATAGTTGTTTGTATCCTAAAGTTAACATTATTAAAAATAAATCAACAACTGAAAATGAACCTATTGTTAAACCAAAAATAAGAAAAGATGTCAACGATCCTGTATTTGATGCTAATCTATCTTTTCCCCTACCTGTGCGCATAGACAAGGGTCCGAAGAGATCACGCTCTATGAGCAGGGGAAGACAAAAAAGAAAATTCTCAGGGGAAATTCACCAACACGCTACCCTAAAGAAAATGTGGACAAAGAAACTAGTCCACAATTTATCTAGTACTGAGTTAACCCAATATGATATTTCTTTATTATGTAAAAGTCTTAGTTTTATAACAAAGAGAGTTGGGTGTTTAGTTGATACTGTAACTGATCTAAAAATTTTTTGTAGGTCTGTTATGCTTAAATATATTTATAAAGATAATACTAACACTAATGAAGTTAAAAAAGAATTTATTTTTAAAAATCTTAGTGATTTTATTCCAATAAACCATCCCTTAGTGGAAGCGTTTATGAAAGTGACTGAAGATGATTTACATAAATATTATGACAAAAGGGAAGATAAAAGATATAGGAAGTTTGATAACCTTACGTATAATTAAAGGGCAAGCATGAATAAATTACAAGCAAATACTGATATTATTATTAGACCAGTAGACAAAGGCTCTGGGGTTGTTGTAATGGATAATACACATTATATAAAAGCCATGTTTGTCTATGTTAGAAGATAACTATATTCCTATTAACAAACAAGAAGTTCTTGATACATGTAATTATGTACATTATACCTTGTCAGATATATTTATGAGTAAGCTGATTGAGAAAAACTTATTTGAATATCTTTTTATTGATAAACCATCTGTACCCATAATTTATGGACTTCCTAAGATACATAAAAATCCAAATGATCCACCTATGAGGCCCATTGTATCTGGAAGATGGTGGGTTACTGAACATCTCTCAGTATTTATAGAAAAACATTTAAGATGCATCTTGAACAACAACGAATATGTACTACGTGATTCTAAGGAGTTTTTGATTGATCTTTACGAATGTACTACACAAGATGAATTCATTGATATGAGTCTCTGTCACTTTAGACATACAATCCCTTTTTACTGTGATACCTAACGAATTGGGTTTATCTTATGTTTCAGCCTACCTCAAACAACATAGTGATTATTCTGAAGTATTAATAGATTTAATTGTTCATTTTTTGGAACTGGTACTATACAACAATATTTTTATATTTGGTGACCAGTTTTATAGACAGCATGAAGGCGTAGCTATGGGCTCCCCATGTGCCAATAGCTACGCCAACATGTTTCTAGCTTTTTGGAAGGAGTCAGTATTGTTTTGTGAGCCCCAATTTAAGAAGCATGTCACTTTATATCGTAGGTTTGTAGATGACCTTTTTATTATATGGAATGGCACTGTAAATGAGCTAGAAGCTTTTTTTGAAACAATGAATAGTCTAATTACTTGAAATTTACGATGAACTTTTCCTTCAAAAAAGTAAATTTCCTTGATATTTATGTAGAAAGACTACACAATGGTATTAACACCGGTGTCTTTCGAAAACCATGTCACTGTAATATGCTATTGCATAGATCAAGTATGCATCCGCCTCATGTTTTTAGAAATATTATAAAAGGACAAACACTGAGATGTTCAAGGCTGAATCCACTGCAAAGTGGCTTAGAAAATGATTTATCTAGCCTAAAAACTCTGTTCTTAGATAGGGGTTATGGGATAGTTGAAGTTAACCAACTTTTTAAACACATACATGAATTACGTCAGACAAAAGGTTCACCTTATTTTGGACCGCCTTATGATGAATATAAGATAAAGGATATATCAGTACACTCTAATGTAAAATTTTCAACGCATTATACAACAGATTTATTTGAAGTCAAAAAAATTATTAGTAAACACTGGAATATATTGAAGGCAGACAAAGAAATTCACCATATAGTAGGTAAAACACCTTCATTTCTATATAGAAATAAAAGTAATCTGAAGAGGCTATTATGCTATTCTAAAATAAATGGTGGAAAGTATACTAATTTTGGTTGTACTAAACAATGTGGACATTGTAACTTTTGTAGCTTTATAGATAGTAACACAGATTTTTACCATCCTGACAATGGAAAAATATTTCACTTTGAAGTAGATGCTGACTGCATGACTGCTAACGTTGTTTATTTAGCAGTATGTGTAATCTGTTCCTCATTCTATGTGGGAAAGACAAATCGCCCTTTACGTGATAGAATAAGGGAACATATTTACAACATTAAGAAAAATAACATGCAGAATGCTCTAGCAAAGCATGTAAATTTAAAAGGTAGTGAACAATTTTAAATTTAGGGTTTTAGAAGTAATTACAAATAATATTAGAGGTGGAAATGTTATGTTACGAACGGAAGAAAAGGAAAATGGTTGGATAATTAGACTAAGAGCAGATAAAGGTTTAGGTTTAAATGACAAGGTATCAATAAAGCCTACATTAAAACAACGTAGGCATATAAAATGACATTTATACATAATATATTAAAAAAATTTTATAAAAATATTTAGTTTTTCACAAATGTTTAATAATGCTTTGTTATGTGTATATATATGTATATATGTATGAATATACTAATTTATGACAGTCTTTATATATATATATACATATATGTATATATATATATATATATATATATATATATATATATATATATATATATATGTACATATACTTTTAGACTACTGTTTAGATGGAATTACATATATGTCTATATGCAATTTTAGATTATATATATTTTTAGATATATTTATATAATTTTAAATGCTTATATGAACAATAGGAATGTTATATGTTTTTAGTTTTAAGTTCAACAGATATATTTATCATAAGGAAGTTGACCACAAACATTTTAAACTGGTTCTTAAATAGTTAAATGCTTTTCGTATGTCTGTATTCTTGCATTCTAGTGATTGGTCCTTTTGTATGAATTGCTTAATGATGCACACTATTTAAGTATTACGTTTTTTTATAAAATGTATATGATCTGATGAAGCTACTTGTTAGCGAAAGCGCTTATCATTAACAAATAGTTTGAAATTCGTATGAAAGAAGAAAAATCTGGTCTATGTTTTTACTTTGCTGTTGCTCTTGCTTGAATTCCGTATTTTAATTGACTTTTACTTTTAAAAACAAGAGCATTAACCAGCGTAAGCAGCTATTTGAATGGAGAAGAGTGTTATACTTTGGATGCATGTTAGGGTTTTTTGGGGATATTTATGGTTAGTAGTAAGAGAGATTAGGGATGTGTGGTGTATTGAGTAAGGAGTTGATGGGATCTGTGGTGGAGGAAAGTTGTGCAGGGGAGGGAAATAAAGGAGGAAGGGGTGGAGTTTAGTGGGAGAGGAAGTAGGTGTGGTTATGTGGGTATAAGTATGGATGCGGTGGGGGTGGGTGAGATTTGGGTGTAGGGTAGGGGAGCGGAGTGAGCCCGTAGGGCGAACTGAGCGGGGAAGAACAGAAGGAAGAACCAGCAGCAGAAAAAGTATCAGCTACTGCAGCTGTGAAAGCAATATAAGAAGGTAAAGTATATGTATAAAAAGGTAAGATAACTAACTATCAGAAAAGAAACAGAGGGGCAAATTATCTATGGTATTCTGTTCAGGGGTGGAAGAACCAGGATACAGTTGGAGAACAATGGCTCAAAAGATACCTAGACAGCTACTTAGCAGGGGAGCCAAATAAAATAAAAGATGTATTGCCCTATGGATGGTAGGTTCTGCCACCTAGTGGTGAAATAGAGACAGGCAGGCTGAAAAGGGGGTGGAGGACACTTAACCTGTACAGAGGGAAATATGTAGGATTCAGTTGACCAGAGGAGGGGAGTAATGTCTTGTGGTCTACGGTAGGCTGCTGGCTCACTTACAAGGGAAGTTATAGGAAAATACAAACGTTAAGTATGTAGTTTGCAAAGACAGTAGTTGGTCTTAGGCTACCTACATTCCCAAAAGTTACTCAGGGGCAGTCTTCAGTAGTACTTCTTTAGTCCAACAATAACCAGCAACTTCCAGAGAAGAGTCAGGGGTATTGGCGGGAGGTATTCCTTAGGCTTTTGATGAATGGGGGGAGCTTCTGGAGTGAGTTTTCTGGTGTGGAATAGGAAGCGAAGAATGAGCAGCACTACCGCAGGACCAGCACAGAGACATCTTATCCCAGGAACAGGACTGATGCAAGTAGGTTAGGTTACTATCTAGGGCACTATCGATGAAATTTGTAAAGGAGATTAGGGCAGTATTGGTACTGTGGGATGACTAAACCATGTTGTGAATGGGATAGTAGGTTGTTGCTGGTTAGATATTCAACCAGTGGTTTGTGGATGCATTTTTCCATTAATTTAGATAGAGGGGACAGTATGGAAATGGGTCTAAAATTAGACAGATCATGAGTGTTTCCACCTTTATGAAGTGGGGTGATTACTGATTTTTTTCCAGAGCTGGGGGACTGTGTGTTCTGCAAGTGATCAGTTTATAAGGATACTTACTGGGAAACCTATTGCCTTAGCACGTATTTTGAGTTATTCTGGGGGGGACATTATCAGCGGATAAGGAGCCCAGTTTCAATTTGCCAAGTAATGTTCATATTTGAGAGGTTGCTACAGGTTGGAAGTTAGAAGGATGGTATTGAGCTGATATTGCCTTGAGATATGGTGGATGGGTTAATGGGGGTTGGGGTATTGTCTGCATTTACTATTGTAAGGATAATATCAAAGTTTTTATTAAATATTTCAGCGATTTCAACTGGGCTTTTGTCTGGAAAAGGAGATGGGTTTTGGGTGCTGCCAGGATTTAGTAATGAGTTGACAGATGTCCAGAAAAGTCTGGGATTATTACTGTGGGTGTTTATTTGTTGAAAGAAGTAGGTCTTTCTGTCCTGATTAATGGCCTGCTTTGCTTCTAAGTATTTTGAAGGCAGTTTTGCTGGGTGGGGTCTTATCTTTTCTCCATTTGTGCCATGTTTGGTCTCTATTAATCAGTAGTTGTTTGGTTGACTTAGATAGCCAAGGAGCATGGCTATCTGTTTAACTCTCTTTTTTCTTATGGGGGCTATGGAGTTAAGGGTATCTAGAAAGACTGCACTGAAGTAATGTTCTGCTTCGTCTAAGGGAAGCCATTTCAATAGGTTCCAGTTTAGTGTTTGTGATAGGTTGCAAAAGTGAGACTAGCTAAAATTGGCTAGATTTTTGATATATTTGTATGAATGAATGCTTGGGGTGAAGGTTGATAGTCTGTGTACCAGGGCTGGTAAGTGGTCACTTAGGGTGTTGGGAAGTGTGTTGGGATTGGAGTAGTATTGTGAGTGGAATACTAATATCCAGTCTAAGGTGGATTCAGGGTGATTGATTGTTGTGTGTGATGGGGTTTTGTATAAGTTGTGTAAATCTGAACAGATTAATGGAGTTTCTGAAGTTATCTGTTAGTTTAAGCCAATGTATATTAGTTTCACTGAGGATGATGGTTTCATTTCAGATGTAGTGGTTAGACCATGATAGGAAGTCTTCCAGTGTTGGGATATTGGGACCTGGAGGAATATAGATGGTGACAATAGATATTTGTTTATGGCTGTTGAAAAATAGTGATGCTAAAAGGATTTCCATATTATTGAAGATGGGAACTGTTTTTGGGTGGGGTATTATGTTTAAGTGGTTACAGTATATTAATGCTAGCTCTCCCCTTTCTTATGAAGTCTATCTTTTCATAATATCTGATATTCAGGGGGATGTATTTCTGAGTCGGATATCTGGGGTTTGAGCCAGGTTTCTGTTAGAGCATCTATATCAGGTGTACACTGTCTGAGCCATGCATGGAAGTCAAATACTTTGTTGCAGGTACTACAGATAAGCCTGCTTTTCCTCTCTCTTCATACTGCAACTGCTGTTTGTATTACACTAACTTACCTTTACTCTCTCTATAAGATGGCAAAAAGTTCTCTAAACATTAACTTATACCTATTCTTAACCAATATTTTCATATGTCTAATTTGGTATAATTAGAAACTGTAGATGTTTAAGCATTATTTTTGAAGATTGTAAAGTTATTGCTCTTAAAAAGATTTGTAATGCTTTGGAGCTTTTTTCCCCATTAGGCCTCCTACCCAGTCAAGACTTTCCAGGTAATCAAATGTCAACAAATATAGCCTGTGGGAATTTCAGACAGAGCTCTAACCCATTTTATCTCTTACCTTGTGGGAATTTCTTAGTGGCTTGCTTTCGGCATATGACATACGATTCATTGTTTTCTCCTCTTCAATAAGTATATGCTTCCACCAAGAGACACTTTATAAAGTAAAGGCATGAATCAGCAGGTCAATGACATCCGCATTTATCCGCATTTACCTCTTATCCATTCATAATTCTATCTTTGTTTTCAATCTATTAGACTAACATTTGGGCTTGATGTTGCCTTTTTCATCCAACTCAACAAATGGGTTATCAGATCTGACACTGGTGCTTTTCAAGGGCTTGAATCCAGAGCTCTGACTCTACCCCTACCCAAAATTGTCTCTGGTCCCCATACTATCTCAGATCTCATTTGGCTTGATCTAGCAATATGTGCGATTTGAGGGTTCCTGGCATTTATTGAAGTCTATTCTTAGAATTCGTTTTTTTTGTGATTCAACTTTTGGAAATATTTTCAACATATCCTCCTCTTAAAAAGGAAAAAAAAATAGTATTTTCACTTTCCTAACAGAGAGCTGTTTCACTGTATGGATGTGTCCCCAATCTTTTTGTGGTGTTTCCAGTTATATATAGTTATTATTACTGACATTGTTTTGCTGTTGTAGCTGTGTTTGGTTTGAGTCTTTCAGCAATTTACTGTCGATTTTCACCCAGTATGTCAGGTAAGACCATAGGGTTTAAAAATGTTTTGGCCTGTGGCCACAAGGAACTACCACAGGTTCCACACACTGTGTGTGTATACTGCTTAGGAATAGCTCATTTGCATGCAGACTATGAGGTATGCACTTCCTTTGGGGATAGAACGTTGCAGGGACATGCAGATAAGCTCAAAATAAACAGCCTTCTTTCCACCAAAGTGGGGAGTACCACTCTCGCCCAACTCCAGAAGTTTCATCTCCCACAGCTAAGGAGGTGGATAAAGTAAAGGATTAGAAGGAGAAAGTGAGAGGGAAAAGAACTAAGAATTCTAGTAAAGATAAAGAAGAACAAGAAAAAAGATCATACAAATCAAGAAAAAAAGTTTCAGATCCATTAGAAATATCCACTCTGCCCAAAAGACTGAAATATGGATCCAGAGCCTCGTTGGATCCCATTACCATCACCCCCTTTATGTTTTCACTGGAAATGGCGAATCCAAGGCTCCATTATTCAAATTAGAGAGAAAATGGCTTCACAAGCCTTTTCATATACCTTCAACAATACATTCTGCAAACACATGTAAAGAAATCCTAAAGTTTTCCTGACAATTTACTCTAAAGACTTACTCATTTTCCTTTGTGGCTGGTAGCTCAAAGTACTCCCACGCAGAGTCCAAAATGAAGGATCTACAAGTGATGACTACACACCAGAAGTGATCTTTGAAGACGGGTGAATTCCAAGAAAACCTTGAAAATTTGAGAGAAAACAGTATTAAACAAACTGACAACCTTAAAAAGATGATACAGCAATAGAAAAGTAAAATATTAGGAAACAGGTTTAGTGACATGGAAGAGTGACTCAAAGAAGAAACAAAGACTTTGTTAAAACAGAAGCCTTGGTTAATAAATAAACTAGATTACCTACAGAATGAAGGTGCAATACAAGGATTTTTCATATACCTGAAAAAAAAATGGAGGCAGAGGATATGATTAAATTCCCTTCTACGTGGATACCTACATTTCTGAATCTGAAAAGAGGCCTCTTATAGAACAGAGCTCACTGAGCCATTGGTAAGCCAATATTCAAAAATTCACCAAGATCTGTGGTCTGATAAGGAACTAGTCTTAAAATCAGCATGGGAAAAGCACCTTTAAAATTAGGTCAGCATAATACAAGTCTGACAATTATTCAACCAAAACTACTGAACAAAGAAAATGCTGGCCTATAATAAAACTACTTAAAATATAAAAGCTCAGCGTTCCTAGCAAAAAATAAAGATTCACCTATCAAATGGTAGCAAAACATTCAACAACTTAGAAGAAAAAACATCCTTTTTTAAAGGCAACAAGTGTCTGAAATACTACTGTACACAAGGTGTAGAGATTACATGTAACAAGCTTATATTTGATTCCAATAACGGGTTCTTTTAAAATAAAGTTCTTTCTTTAAAAAGGCCTTTATTGCTGTGCGTTCGTGGTTGAATGACAGAGCCGAGAAGTGGTTGACTGGGTTCTGAATGTGCACTACCAGCCAAACTTATAGCACTTTGCTGGTACTGCCAATCCTTTTCATCTTGACAGGGAGGGGGCCGTTTATGGAGACATGTAAGTTTTTGGGAAATAAGGTAGTTAATGTTTGTTAGTTCCCAAGAAAATACTGGCTGGGAATGAGAAAAAAAATAGAAAAGTAAAACATGTGCCTGCCCACGTTTGTCGCAAGAGAGAAGACAACTCCTTGAACTGACAGCGATGTAGCTCTGATCTTAGTCGCAGATTACCAACATGAATATAGATTTCAAAAAAGAACTTGCACATGGACTCAGAATGGGAAAGCGATAGGGGAAGAGGAAGAATTTTATGGAAGGTCGGATTATTCACAGTTAATATTACTCAAAAACAAGTTAAGACAAAATTTGTGAATTAGACTTTCTTTTACCTACTTAAAATCTTCTCTACTTGGTTATCATGGCAACCAGATCAAACATCCACAGAGACGTCTGTTAAGCTGATATTAAGTGCAACTCTGTGAATATTTCTTTTATTTATTCTTATGATCTAATTAATAAACTAATCAAAATAACAAGGGAGAAAGAGAGAAAAAGGAAAAAAAGGGAAGGGCGGGGAAAGAAAAACTAAAAAAAAATAAGCAAAGGGGAAAAGGAGAAAGGAAGAGAAAGGAAAAGGGGAAAAGGCAAAATTATTCACATCGCCAGCAAGTTCCACCCACTAAAAATATTAAACATTTAACTTTCATACAAGACATAATAATACATAATTGTACATGTTTGTTGAAAACTGGAGTCTTCTTTTGGCTGCTCCAGTTAGGGGTTGCCACAGCAGATCAACTGTTTCCATTTCTTCCGGTCCTCTACATCTTGCTCGTGTCACACCAACCACCTGCAGGTCCTCTCTCACCACATCCATGAACCTTATCTTAGGCCTCCCTCTTTTCCTGTTACCTGGCAGCTTCATCCTTAGCATCTTTTTCCCAATATACTCTGCATCCCTCCTCAGCACATGTCCAAACCAAAGTAATCTTGCTTCTCTGGCTTTGTCTCAAAACCTTCCAACCTGGGCTGACCCTCTAATATACGTATTCCTAATCCTGTCCATCCTCATCACACCCAGTGCAAATCTTAACATCCTCAACTCTGCCAAGTCAAGCTCGGACTCCTGCATTTTTGTCAATGTCACAGTCTCCCACCCATATAACATAGCTGGCCTCACTCCCTCTTGTAGTCCTTCCCTTTCACTCTTACTGGTACTAGTCTGTCACAAATCACTCTTGACACTCCTCCACCCACTCCATCCTGCCTGTACTCTCTTCTTCACCTTTCTTCCACACTAACCATTACTCTGAACTGTTTATCCCAAGTGCTTAAACTCATCCACCTTCGCCACCTCTACTCCCTGCATCCTCACCATTCCTCGAGCCTACCTCTCATTCACACACATATTCCATCTTAGTCCTGCTGACCTTCATTCCTCTTCTCTCTAGAGCACATCTCCACCTCTCCAGGGTCTCCTCCACCTGTTCCCTACTCTCACTATAGATCACAATGTCATCTGCAAACACCATAGTCCACGGGGACTCCTGTCTGATCTCGTTTGTCAACCTGTCCATCACCATTGCAAATAAGAAAGGGCTCAGAGCTGATCCTTGATGTAATCCCACCTCAAACGCATCTGTCACTCCCACCGCAGACCTCACTGCTGTCACATTACCCTCGTACATATCCTGTACCACTCTTACATACTTCTCTGACACTCCCGACTTCCTCATACAATACCACAACTCCTCTCTAGGCACCCTGTCATATGCTTTCGCTAAATCCACAAAACACAATGCAACTCTTCCTGAACTTCTCTGTACTTCTCCATCAACACTCTCAGAACAAACATCGGATATGTAGTGCTCTTTCCTGGCATGAAACCATACTGCTGATCATTAATCAATCATCACGTCCCTTCTTAACCTAGCTTCCACTACTCTTTTCCATAACTTCATGCTGTGACTGATCAGTTTAATCCCTCTGTAGTTACTACAGCTCTGCACATCACCCTTATTCTTAAAAATCGGTACCAAAACACTTTCTCCATTCCTCAGGCATCCTCTCACTTTCCAAGATTTCATTAAACAATCTAGTTAAAAACTCCACCGCCATTACACCTAAACACCTCCATGCTTCCACCAACGGAATTTCCGTTCTTCATCCTCTTCATAGCTATCCTTTCTTCCTCCTTGCTAATCCACTGCACTTCATGATTCACTATCCGCACATCATCCAGCCTTCTCTCCCTCTCATTCTCTTCATTCATCAACCCCTCAAAGTACTTTTTCCATCTGCTCAACACACTCTCCTCTCTTGTGAGTATGTTTCCCTCATTATCCTTTATCACCCTTACCTGCTGCACATCTTTACTAGCTCAGACCCTCTGTCTAGCCAATCGGTACAGGTCCTTTTCTCCCTTAGTGTCCAACCTTTTATACAACTTTTCATACGTCGTATCCTTAGCCTTCGCCACCTCTCTCTGCCATGCCCCTCATCTCCTTACACTAGTCTACTTTCATCTCTTTCACAATCCCACTTCTTCGCCAACTTTTTTCTCTGTATACTCTCCTGTACTACTTCATTCCACCACCAGATCTCCTTGTCCTCCTTCTCTCCTTGTCCTCCTTCCTCTTTCCAGATGTCACACCAAGCACCTTTCTAGCCATCAATACACAATTATGAAGTATGCAAGTTTATTCTATACTACAGAAATTCTAGGACGTAAAGTACATGAACAGGTCCATATAAAATATTGTCAATTACCAAGTATGACACTACCCCTCATGCTAATAATAAATAGTTAGAAAACATACAATACCCAAAAGGAGGCAGGAAAAGGAGAAGGAAGGAAAGAAGAAAAGACAGGAGAGGAAAGAAGAGAAAGGACACAGCAAGGAAAGTTAAGCGAAACAAACAAACCAACAAGGATAGAATATGGAAATAAAAGTACAAGAGTAAAAAGAATGAAATAAAAGAAAGAAAAGAAAAGACAGTAGCAAAGTTATAAAACCATACAAACATTTGTTCAGATACATTACTTTAGGATCATAGGAGATTACTAGGCTAATGGGCCCTAGAGCCCTTACAAGCCTAGCCATATTTACCCAGAGCTGCCCAAACTGTCAGTGGTTGGGTGAATGAAGTTCACAGAGGTAAGGGTCTATGGTAGTTAATACAGACTTCCTCCGTCTATGAGGGACATGGGCACCACCCAGGAGTGAAAATGTGGTCACCCATCCATTGATCTAGGTTATGTTTGAAGAGGGTCAGGAAGGGGTTCTGTTTCACATGAACTAGAAGCTTGTTCCAGAAAAGTGGCAATCTCTGGGAGAGGCATCTACCCCTTCAGCATGACCTGTTCATGTCAGAAACTAGGTTAAGATACCTGGAGTGAGTGACCATCCTGCAGTTTGATTAACAAACATGCATTTCCATCAGGGCCAGGTTATAGACTACCCTGTAAGCCAAGCAAAGATCACCCCTAAGTGACCTGTAGGAGAGAGAATACAGTGACAGGGCTTTCAAGTCTTTAGGCGCAAGACTTGTTTTGTGTACCTGGTAATTTCTTGGAGAGAAACCTCTGTAGTCTCTCCAATTTCTGTAAGTGTCTGGTGAAGTACATACAGAAAGGAGCATTGTACTCTATTAGCATAACTAGGGCAGAGTATAATGGAACACCATTATCTTAGGTCTAGATGCAATGCCTTTACTTATAAGATGTGCCAGGCAGGATTTCCTTACTACTGTGGATATGTGATGGTGAAACTAAAGACTGGTATCATCCCGACTACTCAGATGACGTACCACTGAATCTACACTTAGGACAGTATTGTCCATAATGTAATTAGCAGGGATGCCAGCTTTACCAAAGGGAATAATAATGTAAATTTTGTTGCATTTAGCTTTAATCTGTGGCTTTAGCACCAATCATTTGTCTGCATTAACACTATGTGCAGTACATTAACATCACTGGGGGACTCAATTATTGCTCGCAATTTGTAACAGTCAGCAAACTTGGTCAGCCACAGGTCGTCCAAGTTTGCCTGGATTTCTGAGAAAAATTCCTATCAGCAATGGCCCCAGCACAGAATCCTGTGATATGACAGTGGTGACTGGTCTTTTGCTAGAGGTGAAGTCACCCACATTGACAGCACGTGCCCAGTCTGAGAGCCAGTTGGCTACCCATCTAGTAATGTAGGGGTTAATTCCAAACTGGAAGAGTTTCTCTAACACCTGAGTGGGGGACCGTCTCCAATGCTTTGGCTAGGTCAATATAGGTGGTGTGTACTGTCTTTCCCTCATCCAAGGCCTCTGTGGCTTTCTTGAAGAAGTCAACTATGTTTAACAGGCATGATCTACCTTTAAGTCAAAAGTGAGATGGGGCCAGAGTTTTGCGATTACCCATGTCCTTGTTAATAAGGACTCTCTCTCTAATTTCTCCAAGTCTTTTGGATTTCTAATACCATGGCAGTAATGGACCACATTCCTAAGTCAAAGTATGATTCAAGTTCATGAAATTAGTATTGTTTCAATCTTTGATGTCAGCCAGAAGTGGTCTTTGCAGCACCTGCAATGTTCCCAGTAATGACTACTTCTGCAATTCATATGGAGTTACATGCATCTGTAACATATCTCAGCACGACTGCAATTTTTTTTTTTGCAAGAACTGTTGCTCCTACTACTATTGGAACTATCTGGGTATCCTTCCACAATGCCATTTCTGCCTGCAAATCCTGGTATTTTATGACTCTCTCTGAACATAACACAGTAGTCAGTGTATAGCAATTTCAATGATCAATACTCTGCTTTTGTCTTCTTTACATGGAGTACTACATCTGGTTTCATTACGTCTATTTTTTGAACTATTGGTAATGGGTGATCCCATGTGATATAAACCATTTTCTACAATACCTTGTGGCTCATGTTTACAGTGTTTTTTCAGCTACTTCAGTATTATGTTAGCACAATCTGCAATGCAACAGTCTTGCCACATTATTATGCCTTTCAGTATACAGTCCTTCTGTCATTTGTACATCACAATCAGCAACAAGATGTGCGATTGTTTCCAGTTCTGTTTTACAAAACCTACATTTGTCTTTCTTCCAAATGGACTTTGTAAAATCAACATGTACATAGTCCACTATCTTTGGCTGCAAATATCAACCTTTTGTCTTTTGATTTAAATTCACCTGTTTTTAACAATTCCTGTATTCGATCCTGATTGACATGAAGTTTTTCCAAGTGTTTTCTAGACTTGCAACTGTATTTATACATTTTCCATATTTCTTGCCTTCTCATCTGATCTTTCACCTTACATTCTTTTTTTCTGGCACATTCAGCTACTGCCTGATTTTTATCTACTTCTGGTTTGATTTCCCATTCCCATATGACACCTATTTGCTTCTGCTAAACTAAGTAGGGAAGTCATCTTAGACTTATTCACCTCCTGTTTCAAAACTTTCACTATGTTTGGGTCTTGTGAGGTCAGCAGATATGTCTGCAATCCCATGACTTCAGATCTACATACGTAATCAGTTTCGAGGAGGCTCTTACCCCCTTCACAGCGTGAAATATATAGTCTTGGTATATGCTGATTTTTATAAATCATTTGATGAGCATGAAGCATCCTTGTTTTCCTGTCTAACCGATCCAACACCTTTTGGGACCAGTCAATCACTCCAAAACTAAGTTAGGACTGGAAGAGCAAATTGGTTTATAGCATGGACTTGGTTCCTAGATGTCAACATTGTTTTCAGTATTAATTTTAGTCTTAAAAATACTCCTTATTAAGTTTTATTTGCATTTGTTAATGTTTTATTGTTGATCCTTAAGCAATAAACTCCCTGTTGTGCCATTTTCTTTTATATCACATTCTTGTTCCAAACTTATGTTTCCTTACTGCTGCAGTTTTCCTGCTTTAAAGGTTGCTTTTGCACATTTATCAAGACCAAATGACATTCATGTATCGTGAAAAAAGTTTTCACCATTTACTTTTGTGCTTTCAGTTCCTAATCTGATGAGCTACACCGTTTTAAATAATCTACAAAGAGATGAGAAGTCTTTACATTTTGTTTTCTGGACGCCAAATTGTAGCCATGACCTAACTTAAGTAGACGGCTTAATGGGTTAAGGGCAAGACAGAAAGAGCAGCGGTGACAGAGTCACCCTGGACTATACTATACCCCTTTGAATTTTTATCCCCATAATAATTCATCCTTTGTCATTGCTCAACTGCAAAGTGGTTTTGCCACGGTTTCATGGTTGCTGTAATGTAATCTTCAGTGTAGGGTGTATCTTACACATTTTTAAACACTTGCCTATGAATATGGGATACTGTCAAATGCTTTTTTGTAGTTTATCCATGCCACATTTAGATTCTTCCCCTTTTTACAATTCTCCATTAGGACTTTTAACAGCAAAATAACCTTTGTTCCATATGACTTTGTTACCCTTTTATTCTACTGCCATGATTCAGTTTTCTTCTAAATGACTATAAACTCTGTTGGCATCAATTCCAGTGTACAATATATACATCGTCAGAAGTCAGACTATACTTTTAGGACAGCTTGCAGGTTCACTCTTAAGTAGGAGTATTGTTTTTCCTGTTAACCAGGCTGGTGTGTCTGTTCAGGGTGCGCAAATAAATAGTTCTGACGCATGGCTAAATCTTCATGTAAAGATGTTAATACTTTTAGTCAGAAGTTAAGTACTGCATATGCCCCTGGGGTGTTCCAATTTGGAGCTTTTCACAACTTTGTTTCAATCTCTCTGGCCATTACTTCATCCCATTTCATATCTTGTACCTTTGAACTTCATTTTCTCTCTTATTAATTCTATCCATTTAGCATCTTTATGTAACATGGGATCTTCATAGATTTTTCTACATGTATACATTTCTTCATTTTTTTGGTGGTGTTTAAATTCCTTTTACCTCATTTCCCAACAAAACATTTTTTGGTCATCAATAAATAACTTATTCTGTACCTTTTCTTTATACTTCTCTGCATATCTTCTATGTTTTTCTGCCTGTGCTGATACTTTTAGTTTATTTTGTGATAGTGCATGACAGATCCTGATCTGTTCTGACACTGAGCATTGCTTTTATCACATCAGTCTGAGAATTTTGTTGATCTGTTCCCTCTTCTTATACCGTAACAGTGACACTTGTCTCACTTGCTTTACAGTTTTCACTTGCTTTACAGTTTTCACTATTCAATACTTCCTTTCATAATGTCATTTAATTTTTCCTCTTCTTCCCTTACTACCATGTGTTTTTGCAGTAAGACTATTTTGCTGCACAGTAATATATTATTTACTTCTGTTATATTGCCTGGATCTCTAGGAACAGTCCTAATTACAGTGCTCATTTGTTTTATCAAATAACCTTCTGAGTTTTACTGACTTTCTGTAGTCTTATTTCTTTCACTGACATTAATATGTCTGTCCTTCTCTATCATGCAATTCTTCTCTTATAATTTTCTTCTAAACTGAGGGCACATTTTGTTCTTTATATACAGCAGGCATGCTACAGAAAGTTCCAGAGCATCTTCCTGTACCATATTCTCTTCAGTTTCATCCCGTCACCCATTGCTCTTTCATGTGGGAACTCACTGACCCATCACGCCACAACATTGACTGCGTCAGAGTTGCCAGTTTCCTGTTCCTTCTGTTGCTGTGCAACTCCAACTGAACACTTGTACTGGTTTCCTTTGGAAAGCTCCAAAGTAAATTCATATGGCAACTGATCAGATATTTCCTACTCCACTGGCTTCTCCTTAATTTGAGGATCCACTGCTCTATCCTGCTGTGATGTTATCAGAGTAGATTGTCTACATTAAATCCTTCACTTTGCAGGTAATCCATAACCTCAGTTTCTATTCTTTAAGTTCTCCACCTCTTTTCTACTTTTCCTGTTATGTCATTTTTTGTATTGCAAATTTTTCCTTGTCCAGATGCTTTTGCCTTATTTCGCTTCAAGTCTTTGGTGCTGCTCTTTTTGTATTGATTAGTTTTGTTTTTTCCTTTGCATAAATATTGCACCATATTAAATCTTTCTTTCTCATGTCCATATTTCTTCACATGTCTCCTGCTCCTCTTGTTGTTTCTCCTTACTTGGGGAACTCGTTCTATCATGCTATGCTATAACCTGTGTTACACTTCCTACACCAAATCCTTCACTTGCAGGTATTCCTTAACTTTAAATTCTATTTTAACTTCCAAATTACTAATCTTCTGTTCTATGTTCCCTCTGTGATTTTATTTTTCTGTATCGTGAAATTTTCCACATCTGGATGTCTGCCTGCATTTCTCTCTGAATACCTTTAGGGCTGCCTTTTTTGTATTAAGTTGGCTTTCTCCTTTGAATAAATATTGCACCATATCAGAGCTCTCTCATTCTCATGTCCATATTTATTTTATACTGTTCAAAAGTCTCTAGATTTTGCTCTTTATATTTTTGCACGCCCTCAGTCACTTTTTTCCAAATGGCCCAAGGTTTCTTGGTCTTTGTAATGTTTTTCATTAATCTGTTGCATTAATGAACAGAAATTTTTATTTCAAGCTTCTGACATTTTTTCTTCTGTAAGTATTTTTCTTTCCTCTAATTTCTCTCTTAATCATTTTGTATAACTTCTGTCTGAAAATTCTGGGCTTCTTGCATAATAGTAACAATACATGAATTCTTTCTTATCCTCAGCAGTCCACTCTATCATCTTTATGGTTCTTTTATGGCCAATCATTTTTTGGGATTTTTATGGACTACTACTTCGTTCTACAACAGGGAAGGGCATCCTTCCCTAGGCCTGGCCTTGCCCCACTGGAGGAATGTTTCAGTGTCTGGAAAAGAATGGCAGTGTAGAATTCTCAAGTCTTGGCACCAGTGTACCTAACAGGATTGGGCATTTTTAACCTGGGTCTTGTGTATCCAGCTATCTTTTTTAACCTACTTCTGTCCATGATGTATACTATATAAAATACAGTCTATGTATCAGTATCATCTTGGTAAGATTTTATGAAAAACATGGTGCACTTTTTGAAAGTACTCACCAAGACTGGAGGATGAATTCAATTCCAGCAATACTACTCCTTTACTTGCTGACTTATCTCTCCATTCAGATCCCCACCTCTGTCTCCATTCAGTTCCGTAAAGACTCTTTCCATGGCTTTGCAAATGAGGCTAGTCAACCTTATGGGTCTATAATTCCCAGGGTCGGTTGATGGTCCCCCTCTGTGCAGAGGTATGATTGTTGCTGTCCTCCATTCTGCCAGAACATAGCCAGTTCTCAGGTTGTGGTTTAACAGGGATCCAGGTGGGTCTACCAGGAGATATTTTAAGTTTAGAAGGCATCCGGGGGGGATGTTGTCTGGTCCTACTGATATGTTTTTGGCCTTGGAAAGCTCCAACATGACCTGATCTCTTGAGATAATTGGCTGAGAAATGGTGGTGGGTATACTTTAGGGGATGACTGGAGGGGGTGGGGACGAGGTTTGAAGCTCTCTTCAAAATTGTCAGCTAACAGGTTGGCTATTACCTCCAGTTGAGTATGGATGGTGCCAACCAAAACCAGTTCAGCGCATAGCTGGGTATTTTCTTTTAGGCTTCTGGATGTAGTTAAGGAATACTTTGCGATTATCCTTAGCTACGGAGGCTATTTTCGCTTCAGAATTAGCTTTGGAGAACTTAAGATCTGTAATTTGTTAAAGCTAGAGAAGGATTTCATCCTCTGCTGAGCAAGTTCCCTCTTGTTCTTGGACATTAAGTTTCTTTCGCTTGTTGTACATCCTGTTTACACTAGGGATCCAGCAGGGTGGCTTACTTTTTTTTTGGCAAGACCTGGTTTTAACGGTCAGGTACAGCTGATTCTATACAACTGCTTAAGTGGTTACACAGGACATTGGTGTACACTTCTGCACAGCAGTGTGTATCTGCATTCAGTGGGACTTTGAAACTCTTATACCATCACTTAGTAGGTGGCAATTTGTCTTAGAAAAATTCTTAAGTATTTTTGAGCTCAACTGGGTATCTGGTCTTAAAACTGCATTGAATGACACTGATTTATAGTCTGATCTTAAAACAGAGGACATCCCATGGGGGTGGCTGCAATACTCTCCCATGTTAGTCAGTACTATGTCCAGGACATTTGAGCCCCCTGTGGGTGTGCTGACTAGCTGTTCCAGACCATTTGCATTGACAAAGTCCAAGAACCTCTAAGCCAGCATGTTTGTAGTCATGTATGTTTCCCAGTCAACGGTAGAGAATTAAAATCACCCATGACTAGATGTATGGCAAGTGACTACAGTAAGTCCAGGTATGCAGTATGCTTTTCCCCCGTTTCATAGCCTATAGCTACCTATGATGTGGTATGGGGCTTTGCCTATAGTTAATTGGACATGGAGTATCTCAAGAGTCACACTGCTTGACCAGTCTGAGTGTACACCTCCTCCTTTGGTTCTTTCATGTTCAGTTTGTGGTCTGAACATATGGAAAGCATTGCAGCCTTGCATGGCCGGGGTGCTTTTCAAATCTTTGAACCATGTCTCTGCAATTGCACAGATATCAGCATCTTCCAATTTGAGGAGTGCTTCCAGGGAGTGCAGTTTATTGTTTAGACTCCGAGCATTAAGCAGCAGTACCCTGAGTTTATCTAGAGAGAATTTTGCAATGCTGGGATGTTGGTTATTTTGACACAGACTAAAAAAGGCACAGCAGGGGTAGCTAATGTCTTCGCCAGTACACAAAGGCCTAAAGGAGACCGGTGCAGACCATCTCTGGGCAAAGCAGCGTGGCCCGTCAACCAAGTCTTCCCAGGCTGACAGATATTGTATTCCCTTGGACGGACACCAGAAGCTAAGCCAGTTGTTAAAGTCAATCACTGTTTATTGTGGCATCCTTGGAGAAAGGTAACATGCTTCTTAATGTTAAGCTTATACCTGACCGTGATAACTTACTAGTAAGTACTTCCGCATATGTGGGTTTATATGTCATGTCCTTATTTAGTGTGTGTGTGTGTGTGTGTGTGTGTGTGTGTGTGTGTGTGTGTGTGTGTTTTGACAACTTTTTGGCATTCAATTTGTCCTTATGCAAGAGTCTTCCCGCCAATAGTGTAACTACATCTCAAAGTATCTGTTTCAGTTGTAAGTGGTTGCCAATATACATTAGACATTTGCTACACTGCCTCAGGATGCCCATGTCTATCAGGCTGATCAGAGAAATGATGGAAAACTCAAGTCCATGATAGCAGGCTTTTCTGTATGTTTTACTAGGGAAGAGAATGGGTTAATTTGATAGGACTGTGCTGGTAGCACTGAGACTACCAAGATGAAAAAGATGAGCAAGCTGGTAAAGTGTAGTGCAAAATATCCAAGAAGAAAAAAGCAACAAAGCACACTTCACAACGCAAAACTTTTAATTAAATATAACAAAGCTTTCAGACATCCAGTCCTTCAGCGTTACTTTCATATAAGGAAAAAAGCAACAACAAAAAAAAAAGGCAAAAAGAACCAACAAGGATTGTTTCCTAAATGAAAGTAACACTGAAGAAAGACTGGATTGTCTGAAATCTTTGTTATATTTAATTAAAAGTTTTGCATTGTGAAGTGTGCTTTGTTGCTTTTTTTAGCACTGAGACATCAGGAAAAAATACTTTGTGTAGGCTAAGTTGATCAATAAGGCAACGCTGCTCAGTGTGCAACTGAGTTGCTCCTAGAGAAGCAGGAAAGCTTCGAAGGGTTTCACTGACAGATGTTCATGGAAAAAACTGTGACACTAGGCTTCTGTATCCATACAACTGCACTGCTAACCGCCGCTACATGAACAGCAGCACCACACAAACATGAGAGCTTAAATACGAGCAAAGAGAAAAGTCCTAAGCAAACTACCAATCAGGAAAGCACTCAATAAGCTTTTGCCCAGCAATCCCCAACTCAGACTGGTTATATCAGCATACTTCTACCATAAGGGTGCAAAAACCACCTTCCTAAACTTAGAATAGCTGGTTTGGACCCAAAGTTTAACAAGACCACACAAACTACCTAGAACAACCCTACAACTAACACATACAATGCAATTAAATACTTAAAGCAGCAGCAGACAATACAGTTGTTCTTTTGAAGCTGCTAAAGTACAGTCACAGTATAAAAGAAATGCAAAAAAGATCTTGGAATCCTTTTGTGCATTTCCCAGCTCAGACAGACCAGGTAAACACCTACTGTTATTAGATGAATTATCCCAGTCCTCCTAATGTAAAAGCACAGCAATGCAGTGTCCAGACTGAAATGCTACCACAAGCTTAAAAGTTTCTAAATGTTACCACAAAAACTTAGGCACACAGATACAGCAGTGTACTTTAAACAGCTTATAAAGTGTGATTATTCATTTTGTATAAATGAGCCAAGAGCCACTCAAATGTACAAAGTATAAAGGTTCTAAACACAACATAAGTTGATTAATAAACTCTACAGCCAATAAAACTACACATAGAAATCTCAAGCGTTTCCCCAACCTAAACAGACCAGGCTACCTCCCAATGCACTAGATGGAAAATCCACTGACCTCGATATAAAAATAAGTGCTTCCTAAAGTGTAAAAATACAGTACTTTATCCAACAGCTAGCTAGATAATGAATTCAGAGCAACCAAATCAGTAGAACAGACAATGAGAGGCAAAATGCACTTTTTCAATATAAACACAAGGAAAGGCAAATAAATAATTAAAGCTAACAGCAGTATAGAAAACTAGCAGCTTATTCAGCTTAATTTACAGAAGGGTGGGCAGCTTATAATCACCAGTTTTAAAAAGCAGATCAAAAAACTTGCAGGGAACCGCCAGCAGTGCTTCAGTTCATGCAGGCTTGAAATCCTCAGAAAAAAATACAAAGTCCCAGAAATTCAGTGTGCAAGTATCACTCAATTTAACCAATTAAAAAACATACCATATATAAATGCCCAGATCAGATTCTTTATTATGCATATGTGAGACATCTACATTGGATAGTTTTTATCAAAAATATTACCTGGACAACTAGAGATACAGTAATAATCATAACATTATTTTCTGGCTACACACAGCACTTAATGTATTTCTACTCTAACCAGTACTATATACAAGCTTATTTTATTAACAAAATTAGAATTATAATTAGATAACTCAATTTTAAAAATCTACATACACTGGGAATCAGTATTCTTAAAACAAGAAAGAATCTTCTTGTTTTGTGAAGGGACAAAACTACTTCTAATTTTATTTATAATCTCTTCAAGCTTCTCAATTTGTTGGAACCATATTTTCATTTTTATGAGAACACAACCTAATATATGTAAATGTGTGAATAAGAGCACATATAACTGGATGTGCTCATACATACACTGATACATGACACTCTACTTCAAAAGTAGAGAATTACCACAGGTAAAACAAAAAAGGGGGGTTTATAAAGAGTAAAATAGGCAAATCCAGACCTTACAGCATTCATATTTGTGATTCTATAAAGCAGTACTATATTTCTGAAACTAGTCAATTACTTCTATTTAACTCGCTTCTGGATGTTGTAAATGATGATCTTAAGTACTGATAAAATGACAGATTATGTCTGAACAAAGGAAAGAGAATCAATATTTAACCAATGAATTGTTTTAGTGTCTATAAATTAAATTCTTAAGACTAATATTGAGAATGTTGAAATCATGTCTTCAGAGAAACAGTTTCATATTGCAGAGCTCTCTTACTTTCTGCAATTTTAAAGTTTTAGGCTAGTTAAACAAAGGATAGACTAGCAAGTTATTTTGTACTTGTAGACTAGGAATTTGCACAACTAAATTCTTTGTAACTTTTCATGCCTGAAATGTTCATTTTCAATGCAAAATTTTCTAAGAGGTGTTGCAATTTATTAGATACCAACATGGTAATACAAGATTACAATCACACTTGTCTTACCCATTGAGTTAATGTTATCTTTAAATATTAATGGAATAAACAATCTAAGGAAAAGGTTAAATCTACTACAGTATCTTAATGTTAATACAACTTACATTTTTTTTAAGAAACACATTTTAAACAACTGGACAAATCCTTCTGGAACTCTAAAATAAAATACAGGAACAGTCTACATTCAAAAGCAGAAGAGGAGCAATGAATCTATGGAGAAACATTATAAGATAAGGATGCCTGACTTCTCTTATAGTTATAAGATAATAGAATATGGACATTATTATATTTATATTGGTTTCCTGGCAATGGCTATTAACCTGACAAAGAAATCTTCGATATCACTAACTAAAGTAAAGACATTTATAACTGCTGGGGATTTTAATTGTATTTTAAATAAACTTCTATTACTGGTAATGTCAGAATTAAGATTAACCTCTAACACTACGGCTCTCAAAATCTAGATGAAGTATCTTAATCTAAAAGACATTTAATATAAGAAATAAATTAGCACTTTCTCATTACACATTCAAATATAGGACTCAACAAGAATTGACAAAATGCTAATATCCCAGTATGTTTCAAAAATGTTGTGCTTTAGTGTTATTCCTTGCCCTATTTCAGATCATAATGCTATTATAAAAATTGATACAAACTATAAAAAATCCACTAATGAATAGAATAGCTGCTCATAAATCCAAACTCCAAGAATTCAAACCCTGTTTTTTTCAGAAACAGAAAACATTCATGCAATGTAATACAAGAGATATCAATGAAATTATGACCTGGGACTCTCAAAGCATACATCTTTGGTAGGTCTCTGCCTTGATACTAGAAAAGACTACGAGGATGGGAAAAGGAATTACAGAATATTCAACCTGAACTCTAACAAGCGAAAGCCAATTATAAATACGATGACAAAGACACTAAAACACTAACCAATGTTTAAAAAAAAGTCAGAACGTTTGTCCCAAAAGACATCAACAGAACTAGAAAAAGAAAAAAAATATGCTATGACACCAAAACACATGAACTATCTAAAATATAATACAAACAAAATCTAATAATTTCTTAGTGCAAATTACACCACATACAAGAAACGTTACTGAAACTAATCATCATTAGCAAAACTATTTGATGACATTAAATTTAAGCCTAATAACGCACCTGGTAGTGATGGGGCATCAGCTGAAATTTATAAAATACTGCCCCAAAACATCATTTTTTTCATAAAACATTGACAGAAATTCAAAAAGAAAAAATTCTTTCATCATGGAAATGTTCATTACCACAATACAAAAAGAGAATAAAAAACTATGTTCTTCTGACAGACCTATATTACTCAAATTCTACTAAGTCATTTGTCTCTAATTGCAAATAAATTAACGATAATTTCTCCAATTATTAACAGTCCAAACTTGAGTTGTATACAAGGTAAACACATAACATTAAAAGAGAAATCACATTAATAGGTATCAAATAAAAAGGAAGCACTACTTATTAACCAGACATGGAAAAAGCATTTGATTCTCTTAATTGGGGTTACCTATTCGAAGTCTTGGAATGACTTTTTCTTCAACAATTTTCTCTCTTGATAAGTACATAGCAGAACAATAATTCACATGCTAAACTGGACCCATTTACTTCAGAAGTTGCATATTTAACTAGAGAAACAAAACAGGATCACCTTCTATCACCTACTTTATTTGCACTAATGATAGAAATTCTAGCAATAATAATCTGGACTAATACAAAATATAAGGAATAAAAATTTCCAAAAACTACAGCTCTAAAATTATATTCTTTGCAGATAATATAATGCTATCCATAAACAGAGAGGCATTAAAGACATTCAGATTATAAATCAATTTAAAAAATATTCAGGTTTAAACTTCAACTATTCAAAATCAGAAAACCTCTAAGTAAAGAAATAAAATTGCAAGCAAGTAGCAATAATGTAAGGAGAATAAAACAAAATACGGAGCAAACACCTTCTGAAAAAGCAGCAATTGATAATAAAAAGGAAAAGTTCAATACTCAGAAGGTGAACCAAGGCAGCAGCAGCGAAAATACAAGTAGTCGGTGCAGAAAAACCACACAGTTCTCTTCACATATAGTCTCTCCACCAATAAACCACTCGCAAGGCGAAACAGCTTTCGTAAAAAGGCAGTTTTAGTGAGTAAGCGCTTTCACCAACACGGCTTCTTCAGACTCAAATACAAATGACTGAAGCACACATAATATACTGTTAAAACCAGTAAAAACTAGAGAAACAAAACAGGATCACCTTCTATCACCTACTTTATTTGCACTAATGATAGAAATTCTAGCAATAATAATCTGGACTAATACAAAATATAAGGAATAAAAATTTCCAAAAACTACAGCTCTAAAATTATATTCTTTGCAGATAATATAATGCTATCCATAAACAGAGAGGCATTAAAGACATTCAGATTATAAATCAATTTAAAAAATATTCAGGTTTAAACTTCAACTATTCAAAATCAGAAAACCTCTAAGTAAAGAAATAAAATTGCAAGCAAGTAGCAATAATTTCTTAGGGAAAGAAACTTCAGCTTTATCTTACTTGGGAATTACTACAACCAAAACAAAAGAAATGAAAACAATTCTGAAACTATTACAAAGACCCTAAAAATGTATAAATGGAATAAAATGATACCTAGACAGTTTACAAACAATAAAAATGACCTTATTCCCAAAAGTACTATACATTATTCAATGTATAAACCACAAATAATTTACCCAAAATAAATCTAAAAAAAAAAAAAAAAAAAAAAAAACAAATAGAAGAGCACTTCAATTTTGGCTAAACCTTGGGATCTTGGAGGCATAAACTTTCCTAACATACATTTATGATAAAATACAAATTTTAAAATACTTTTAACTGGATAGATCCTGCTTATGACTCGTATTGGAAATCATACCACCTTGAACTTAATGAAATATACTAAGACTGAAGATAATTCAGATAACATTCTTTCGACCTCTTTGTGTAACTATTTTCCATATAACATACTTACAGCTTCCCAGTCTAATTATATTGCTATCATTCTAAAAACCTCGAAAAAAATTATTCTTGGTAATATTGGCACACAACTTTGGTTTAATGCTCATTCGTTTTAAAAAGCGACTAAAAATGTCTTTGAAATCATGCAAATCAAAATTGGACACCTGGGAATGAAACTTGCTGGTATCAGTGCCTTAATATAAAAGTTAAAGAAGTTCAAACAATTGCATCCGAATTTAATCTAAATCCACATGACTGGATACTTTTACAAAGCATTAAAACCATTACCCAAGATACATTTCTTACGCTTGCACATTCACACCATAATAAACCCCCCAAATTAATTCAACTTATGCAGGAAATTTTATATAATGATTTTGAGCTACATATACTACTACTTTAAATGACAAATTCAAGAGTCGTATTAAAATATGTCATAATACATCTTTGAATGAGCCCAGTAAATCCTTAATACTAAAATCTGTAAGATATACATCTTGGACCCATTACTGGCAAATCTTTACATGAAAATTCTTATACAGAGCACTCCAATACTCACATAAGATAACTAAGGTTTGTAAAGGTACCACAATGTTGGAGGTGTGAACAATATTTGTAATGCCGATTGCATACACATTTTTTGACTGTCCAATGATTCAAATATACTGGAATAACACTGTAAACCTTTTGATGGCCATATGGTCCAAATATTTCTCTACCTCCAAAACACTAGTTTTACTACACATAACAGATAAATATGAACAATGAGAATTACCTGTTATGGACAATTTTGGCTGTTGCAAGAAAAAACATAAGAAAATGGGAAAGGCCAGTTTCTCCTCAACTTGAAGAATTTCTGACTTCTCTACAAGAGGCAGCCATCAGAGAAATGAAGATAAAAGAAAGCAGAATATTTTCACTAACCTTTTCCATGAACTCATGGACAAAGTTTAATTGTTAATTGAACTTCAAGATAAATACACCTCTACATGGTAAGGGAACATAAAAGCTACTTAACATTTCTTTAATCTAATTCTCATCTGTTTTTTGCTTTGTGTGTGTATATCACAATTCTCATTTTATTTAAGGCATATCCATGAATTGCAAACAGATATGTTAATAGTTGGACAGTTACTTTTGTATGTATAAAAAATCTGTATATCCATATCAGTATGTTCAGGTTTTAAATATCCCAATAATAAAAATCATCTTTTGAAAAAAAGAAAACTGGGAACCCAATGTCAGTCTTGGACTAAAGCCACTTCAGTTTGAGGGAGAGACAATTCTATATGGTAACAATGCAGCCCCATTTACCACTTCTGTGGAAGGATGACTTTATGAGCTCCAAACATCTTTGGGATGAGTACTCATTTTAAATTAGCAAAGTAGTCCCAGGAAATTTCTCCATTTCTGGTCAGGAACCAATCACTTCCAATTTAGACTATTGTCCTTCTCACCACAACTCCCAGGGTGTTCACCAAATGCATGGCAGTGGTACTAGTGTACCTCAGTCTGCAAGGTTTCTACGTTTTCCTGTATTTGGACTAGCTTATTAGTGCACCAATCAAAGATATACTAGTCCAATGCTCCACCTAGATCCGCAATTGAGAATTACTGTCAATCCTGTCAAGAGACAGCTGATACCAGTGCAGTCCACAGAGTTTACCCGATGCTATCAGGACACAGATACACAAATAGCAAGGGTTCTCTAATCCAGAATCTTATCACCATCACTGCAACAAGATGCTTCACAGATCTTTCATCATCCTTCTCCCCCACCAATACATATTCTTTGATTTCTGGGCCTGATGGCTACCTCGATCATGCGAATTACAAAGGCAAGTTATTATATCAGGTTCCTGCAATGGACACATTTTGTTAAATGGTCTCCAATGTCCCATCTCCTTTGTGTTCAAATGTCTCACACCAACATGCAGAAAGCACATCAGTTGGTGGTTGACCTCCTTCATAGTGTTATGGGGGTTGACAGTTCTCTCCACTGCCACCAGTAGCCACTGTACCATGCATGCTTCCCATTTGGAGTGGGGGTGGCATTTTGAAGGAAGACTGTTTAAGGTTCTTGGTTAATGACAGAGGCCATTCTTCAAACTAATGTCCTGGAGATGAGGGCAGTCCTAGCACTGCAGGCCTTTCAGGACCTTCTCCCAGACAGTGTGATTTCTATCCAAGTGGACAACATGATTGCAGTCTGGTTTATCAACAAGCAGGGAGGAATCCATTCTTACCCACTGTTCCAGGAAGCCACGAGTGTATGGCAATAAGAAAGGTCTTCCCATCACTTTCAAAGTACAATACACATCCTGAGGACTTCCAAGTTCTGGCTGTCAAACTGAGATCTATTCTTCTGCCCCATGAGTGGTTCCCCAGTCAGACAATGGCGACAAATTTATCACTGGGGCCAACCTTGCTATGATCCTTTTGCTTCATAACTAAACAAATGCAGCAGTTACTTTGCCTGATCCCTCCACAGGAAAAGACAGAGGTATGCCCTACTCCACAACTGGCACCGGATCCTTCTTTATATCTCTCCGTCCTTTCCTCTGATAAAATTTCTTCAGTAAGTCAGAAGGTACAATGTCAAAGTTAGCCTCACTGTTCCCTTTTGGCCCCAGCAGGTTTGTTTCCCCTTTCTCTGGCTTCAACTAATACATCCAAAATGGGTGTGGGACCCTCATCAAGACCTACTGCATCAACTGTCAGGTCAACCTCCTCAGGACCCAAAAACATGGAAATTAACTGCATGGTTTCTCCAATTTTAATGGTGGCCAAGGATGCCAGGGTGTATGCCACAGCTATCAAATATTCTCCTCACAGAAACCAAATACCAGAAAAGTTTCTTAGTAAATGAAAAAGATTTCCTATATGGGTTTCTTGAACAGGGTTACAGTCTTTTTCAGCTCCCTTTCCACTGATTTTTTTTCTGGCAGAATTGCTTCCCAAAGGGTCCAGTTTTTCAACTATTAAGGTACAGTTAACAGCCATTAATAATTTTCACACTGGGCTGAATCAGACCTTTATTGCTTTTCTAAAAATTTCCAAGGCCCTTTTAAAATGGACCTTCCCTTTAAGACCCCCAATCAGGGATCTGGTTCCACGTTGGAATATTACCATCATGCTTCAGGCTTTTGACAAAAGCTCTACTCAAACCTGCTTCTACTGCGCATCTAAAAATTTCTTTCTTTTGTGGAAGTCTCTTTTTTGTGGGTGTTATGTTACCAGCCCAGCTATCTGGAATTTTGTAAACAATTTTGTCATTTGTGAATACTGAAGATTTATACAGAACTGTACGTTATGTACTAAGCTTCAAGAATGTAACCACAGCATACCCTGCTGGAACACAAAAGAGTAACTTGCAGAACTTAAAAATAGTTGAGGTTACGTTACTTTATAGCTGGGCTATAAACAAAATATGTTCTCTCTTCGTTTCAGGTCAATAGCAGACAATGTGTAGAGCTAGACATTTTTCTTTTGTCTTGAAAGAAAAGTAATTACTAGGTTTAAAATTTAAAGTGTTTTCTTGTTTTATGACTTTCAAGATATGGTAAACATTTGAAAAATATGTATTTTTAACACAGATGTGAAATTCTGTTAAGTTTCTGTTTAGCCTGGGAATAGAAGTCAGGTTACAGAGTGATGTCAGCCAAGCTGGCCTAGCAGTAATGTTCGATATTAATTTGGGAACTCTATCAAAGTGAGACTGTGCATTTTGTATTTTGTCTTGGACCTAGCAAGAACATCCACTCATCATCTGCACTTGCGTCGCTGTAAGATTTAGGGCACAATATATTTTTTAGATACAGATAGGAATATAGTAAACATTAGTTTAGATGTTTTCTGTATTTGAGACTGCCCTGCAATGTTGTTTTAAAATATTTCCTGTGATTTTGAACTCTGAAGTTACTGTGTTGATTTGAGTATTGTCTTGTTCTTTTACTTATCATTAAATATACTGGCTATTTGTGAGACATATTGAAGCTCTTAGAGATCTATTTGGTGACACTATGCTGGCCACTCCAATAGCCTTGCTTGGTCAGACTATCATTTGGATAATAGTAACATTACATAGAAGGAATGGACACCCTTTGTAAGGGCTTATAGTAGCTAAGTAGGGGTTCTAGTGGCAGCGATAACTACCTTATAGTGTGGGTAGAAGGAGAAATAAGCTAGTAAACCTATGCCAGCCTTTCCCAGATGTGTGTGTGTGTGTGTGTGTGTGTGTGTGTGTGTGTGTGTGTGTGCGCTACTTGGGCAGGGACAGGAAGCAATGGTTCGACAGAGAGAGTGTTGGAGGACCTGGCTTGGAACCCTGGCTAAGGACTCAACTCTATAGCTGTGCCAGTGGGGAGTCTCAGTGGGGATCTGGAGAAAGAGGCAGAAACCAGCCCCAGACTGACTGTGGCCTCTGTGTCCTCTTCACGGAAACTGCACTTACTGTGTGTGTACTTATCCTCCCACTGTGGACGTCCCTCACTGTTGACAGTGGTGAGGACTGAGGCTCCTTGATTACTGGGTCAGTGCAGGGGTATCGCATATTAATTGGTTACAAGTGGTGAGATAGCCACATCACATATTAAATGGCCTGTAGTGGTGTGGATATAAAATTCCTGTAGCCTGTTACAGTGGTCACTGAAGGTGTTTTGTGCTCTCAATTAGCCACTCAGTGAACATTCAGAGTTTCACATCACAAGAGACTTGAGCTGGAGGCCAAGTGCTTGGAAATAGAATCAGAAAGACAGATGTCTGAAGGCTGAGGAAAATGAAAAACTGCTATGCCTAGAAGCTGAGGTGAACGAGAGGCAGAGGCAACATGGAAAGGAGATGCTGACTCTTCGCCAAAGTCATGGAGGCAATGGTAAAGGGAGTAACCGAACCCCAAAAGCAACAAAGGTCAGTAAATTTCTTCCACAATTTAAAGGGGGGATAATTTTGATAGTTTCAGTCATATGTTTGAGAGGAGTACCCAGTACTCGGCGTCAGTGCAACTGATTTATTAGCAAAATAACAGCACAAATCCAATACGTAGTTTAAAACCTTCACGTTTCGTCAATAACTTCCTCAGATAAAATACAACTTCACAAGGCATAAAATCTCAATTTAAATACTTGTACCAAGTTTTGAACTAACCAATAAAATTGCGAGTTCATTGCATATATTAAATAATAAATAGGTTCCTTCCATCACGTCACATCAACTCATTGAGACAAAATAAACTATGAAAAATGCAAAATGTTGGCAATTCATTTACACAATGTAAAAAATTAATATAATATAATTTAAAAACAGGCATGAAATCATTATAATCACGTAGGTCTGTAGATTGTAATTAAATTTACAATATATAAATAGTCACATATTAAAAACTTTAAAACACATAAATGAAATATTACCACCATCTCCTGGTGTAAACTGGTATTACATTCCTCAACCACATAAAACTTTTAATGATGTATGTTAATATTCAAAATAGTAAAATAGATGTGAAATCTATGTTTGTATATGTTATTAGTTTATAATTTGGCTGACCTAAGTTGCAATACAGGTTTAAGGGAAATCGTGTCATTAATACCCGAATTTTTGCGTGCTTCTAATACAATCTGCCAGTATAGTTCTCTGTATTCCAATAAGGTTTCCCACATCCCCCCTCTAGGGTCTGGTGAAACTACCTCTAAAACAAAGAACTCAAATTTAGCTTCATTGCAGATTTGTGTATGTTTGTAAAGTGAATTGGTGTCTCGTTTTGTTTTTATATCGTACAAATGTTCGTAAATTCTTTGTTTGATTTTCCTTTCACTTTTTCCAATATAAAAAGCATCACATTTTTCACATAGAGCAATATAAATTATACCCTTCGTATTACGATTTACAAAAGATTTCACAGTCAGTGTTTTATTCCTAGCTTTTAAATAAACTGATTCTCCTGTTTTAAGGTGCATACAATAACTACAAGCTCCACATTTAAAAACACCATTTTTCTTTTTCTTGTTCACATCCAGGGTCATGTTGTTGGAACCTCTTTCCAGCAAACATTTAATAGTTTTACCCTTCTTATAAATACATTTAACTTCATTTTCAAAAATGTGACCTAAATCTGAAACTTTAGCAAAATTTGTCCACTCCCTATCAAATATTTTTCTAACGATACCAGATTGTCCATCATATATAGTGGAAATTCCTGAACTGAATTCATTGTTACAAGTATCCTCAGTACTATTAACTGTGGTTACCCGTGTAGGCTGGCCCAAAATTGGGGCAAATCTACTGTTCCTTCTATCACAAACTTCCTGACATATCTCGTCAAACAGTTTCTCAGGGTATCCTCTGTCTAGAAACATAGTCTTCAAAATGTTGCACTCTTCTTTAAAATGGCTGTCTTCGGAGGTCATTCTACAAATCCTGACCATTTGTCCCTTTAAAACACTTTTCTTTTGATAAAAAGGGTGGGAGCTCGTAAAATGTAAATAAGTGTTCGAAAAGGTGTCTTTTCTATGTACTCTTGACACAAATTTGTTATCATATCTTACAATGTTAATGTCCAAATAGTTAACTTCATTTATGTTGAAACAACTAGTAAATTTAAGAAAATTTGTGGTCTCATTAATATAGTCTACGAACAAGTCAAACTCATCTTTCGTTCCTTTCCACAAAAAACATAAATCATCGAGAAATCTACAGTACAATGTCCATTTGGTGCTAAAGTTCGGGGTTAAAATAAACTTGTTCTCCCAATAAGCCATGATAATGTTAGCATAAGTTGGTGCACAGTGTGCTCCCATAGCCACACCCCTGACCTGTCTGAAATATTCTCCTTCAAAAAATAAAAAGTTATTTTCAAGAACCACTTCCATGAGTACAAGTATGGTTCTAAAATCATTGTGTGAGATTTCTTTACAAGTAAGTAACATCTCCTCAAACCACAATAGACCTACTTCGTGTGGAATGGATGTAAATAAATCAATAACGTCAAGGGTACCAAAACCTTTTGTTTCACTGTATGTAGAATGGTCCATCTTTCTCAAGAAGTCCCAAGAATCTTTCAAAATGTTGTTGTTTTCATTAACTAGCTTTTTAATCTTACAATCAATGTATTTTGCCAAAGGTGCTGTTATTGAACCTTCAGAAGAGACAATTGCTCTAAGTGTGGGGTCATTCATGTCCTTATGCACCTTGGGGATGCCAAAAATTGATGGTATTTTGGGTTTTTCGACCTTTAAAAAATTGTAAGTTTTTGAATCAATAGACCCTTCAAGTAGTAAATCGTTCAATAGAATGTTGATTTTTTTATATGCAATATTAATTTCATTTTTAGAAATTTTTGTATATTTATTTGTATCATTCAATATTTCTAGCATTTTGCCTTCATATAATATATGGTCCATCAACACAACCCCCCCACCCTTGTCGGGTTTCATAACCCTCACATCCCTGTTTTTACTAAGTTTATCTAAAATTTCTTTTTCCTTGTCATTTAAGTTGGAATGCACTGTGTGCTTTCGTAAAGATTTCCTTAATTCATTTTCCAGTCCAAGCTCAAAGTTTTTCAACTGGGGATGCAAAGGGGGGTTAAAGGTACTCTTGCGGGTCAAGTTGTCAGTAGGGGCATTTAATTGCCTGCCCTTAAAAAATACCTCCAAATTCTTTTTCCTTATAAATAATTTAATATCCACTAAAAGTTTAAAAACATCTGTCTTTTTTTGTGGTATGAAACCAAACCCTTTTGAAAATAGGTCAAAAAATGTTTCAGTGAGGGTAATTTTAGAATAATTAAAAATGTTAAAACCTTTAAAAGTCCACTTACAACCATCTGTAACAATTTCTTCTGTTTTCTCCAATTTTCTTGTTTTTTCCTCTACTATCTCCAATTTTCTTGTCTCAGTACAGGGGGTGCCCATCCCCTCCCCCTGTAGTTTTTTGAGTTGTAAGCTACTGGTTCTTTTGGCATTAATCTTTCAGACCTGCGTAATGTAGGAAATTCGTCAGTATTTGTATCAATTTCCTCCTGTAGTGTGGTTTCATGCTGCAGTGTATTGTCTGTAGTAATGTAGTGGTTATCAAAATTTCTCCTACCCCATAGTTTAGGTTTAGGGTATTGAGTGTTAGTTTTATATTCCCCTATATCTCTCTCAATTTTGTTGCGTTTCCTATTCTGTACTTCTATGCATTTTGTTTCAATGTCCTTCAATAGTCTTTTGTATTTGTCCTTTTGTTCTTCTATGGTGAACATTAAATCATTAACAATAGCACTGTTAAGTCTCTCTATAGTAACATACATTTTCTCCATATCACATTCATTGTTAGCAATAATGGCTCTCATAATTGCAAAACCACAATCATCAAAGGCTTTAACCAAAGTCCTATGAAAGTCAGTACTTTCTAATACATTGTTTGGGTACTTGCTGACCCTTAATCCTTTGGAAACAATTTGCATATGTAGACAATGCTTCAAGTAAGCGTTGTCTAATTCTAACATTTTGTATTTATGCAAATAATAATGTAAATCGTCAAGCATTTGTGAAAGGCTACCATTAGTCTTTGTAGTCTTTTTGTCAATAAAATTGAATCTGACATTGACTACATCTTTAAACAGTCTCTCAGTACCTTTTGTTTCTGTTAGTGATGTTCTAGGACGCGCTGATTCAACTACACGCGTACCCTGCATCTCTTCAAAGCTTAGGTTAGGAAAACCTTCACAGTCATCCACTGTAGAATCGTTGTGAGTGTTCAGTAAAAGCTCAGCGTTTTCAGCGTTCGCAACCTGTTTAGACGCTCCTTCATTCGAAGCTGAACGTCTCAGCACTTCCTGGTTCCCTGGTAAAGACAGGGACGTAACAACAGTTGCCAACGATTGGCTGACCGGGGTGAGAAGCCCCACAAGTTGAGTGAGCTGTCCAATGAGCTTACGAAGCTCTCCTGTATCTTTTTTCTTGCCATCAAAATCCGAAACACCGGGCGCCGAGTTGTCCATAGCAGCAACCAAAAAACAAATGAATGGAAGGTACTAATGTAAACCAATAATCCGAAAAGTACCCAGTACTCTGCGTCAGTGCAACTGATTTATTGGCAAAATAACAGCACAAATCCAATACGTAGTTTAAAAACTTCACGTTTCGTCAATAACTTCCTCAGATAAAATACAACTTCACTAGGCGTAAAATCTCAGTTTAAATACTTGTACCAAGTTTTAAACTAACCAATAAAATTGCAAGTTCATTGCATATATTAAATAATAAATAGGTTCCTTCCATCACGTCACATCAACTCATTGAGACAAAATAAACTATGAAAAATGCAAAATGTTGGCAATTCATTTACACAATGTAAAAAATTAATATAATATAATTTAAAAACAGGCATGAAATCATTATAATCACGTAGGTCTGTAGATTGTAATTAAATTTACAATATATAAATAGTCACATATTAAAAACTTTAAAACACAAATGAAATATTACCACCATCTCCTGGTGTAAACTGGTATTACATTCCTCAACCACATAAAACTTTTAATGATGTATGTTAATATTCAAAATAGTAAAATAGATGTGAAATCTATGTTTGTATATGTCATTAGTTTATAATTTGGCTGACCTTAGTTTCAATACAGGTTTAAGGGAAATCGTGTCATTAATACCCGAATTTTTGTGTGCTTCTAATACAATCTGCCAGTATAGTTCTCTGTATTCCAATAAGGTTTCCCACATTCCCACTCTAGGGTCTGGTGAAACTACCTCTAAAACAAAGAACTCAAATTTAGCTTCATTGCAGATTTGTGTATGTTTGTAAAGTGAATTGGTGTCTCGTTTTGTTTTTATATCGTACAAATGTTCGTAAATTCTTTGTTTGATTTTCCTTTCACTTTTTCCAATATAAAAAGCATCACATTTTTCACATAGAGCAATATAAATTATACCCTTCGTATTACAATTTACAAAAGATTTCACAGTCAGTGTTTTATTCCTAGCTTTCAAATAAACTGATTCTCCTGTTTTAAGGTGCATACAATAACTACAAGCTCCACATTTAAAAACACCATTTTTCTTTTTCACATCCAGGGTCATGTTGTTGGAACCTCTTTCCAGCAAACATTTAATAGTTTTACCCTTCTTATAAATAAATTTAACTTCATTTTCAAAAATGTGACCTAAATCTGAAACTTTAGCAAAATTTGTCCACTCCCTGTCAAATATTTTTCTAACGATACCAGATTGTCCATCATATATAGTGGAAATTCCTGAACTGAATTCATTGTTACAAGTATCCTCAGTACTATTAACTGTGGTTACCCGTGTAGGCTGGCCCAAAATTGGGGCAAATCTACTGTTCCTTCCATCACAAACTTCCTGACATATCTCGTCAAACAGTTTCTCAGGGTATCCTCTGTCTAGAAACATAGTCTTCAAAATGTTGCACTCTTCTTTAAAATGGCTGTCTTCGGAGGTCATTTTACAAATCCTGACCATTTGTCCCTTTAAAACACTTTTCTTTTGATAAAAAGGGTGGGAGCTCGTAAAATGTAAATAAGTGTTCGAAAAGGTGTCTTTTCTATGTACTCTTGACACAAATTTGTTATCATGTCTTACAATGTTAATGTCCAAATAGTTAACTTCATTTATGTTGAAACAACTAGTAAATTTAAGAAAATTTGTGGTCTCATTAATATAGTCTACGAACAAGTCAAACTCATCTTTCGTTCCTTTCCACAAAAAACATAAATCATCGAGAAATCTACAGTACAATGTCCAAATTTACTAGTTGTTTCAACATAAATGAAGTTAACTATTTGGACATTAACATTGTAAGACATAACAAATTTGTGTCAAGAGTACATAGAAAAGACACCTTTTCGAACACTTATTTACATTTTACGAGCTCCCACCCTTTTTATCAAAAGAAAAGTGTTTTAAAGGGACAAATGGTCAGGATTTGTAGAATGACCTCCGAAGACAGCCATTTTAAAGAAGAGTGCAACATTTTGAAGACTATGTTTCTAGACAGAGGATACCCTGAGAAACTGTTTGACGAGATATGTCAGGAAGTTTGTGATGGAAGGAACAGTAGATTTGCCCCAATTTTGGGCCAGCCTACACGGGTAACCACAGTTAACAGTACTGAGGATACTTGTAACAATGAATTCAGTTCAGGAATTTCCACTATATATGATGGACAATCTGGTATCGTTAGAAAAATATTTGATAGGGAGTGGACAAATTTTGCTAAAGTTTCAGATTTAGGTCACATTTTTGAAAATGAAGTTAAATTTATTTATAAGAAGGGTAAAACTATTAAATGTTTGCTGGAAAGAGGTTCCAACAACATGACCCTGGATGTGAACAAGAAAAAGAAAAATGGTGTTTTTAAATGTGGAGCTTGTAGTTATTGTATGCACCTTAAAACAGGAGAATCAGTTTATTTGAAAGCTAGGAATAAAACACTGACTGTGAAATCTTTTGTAAATTGTAATACGAAGGGTATAATTTATATTGCTCTATGTGAAAAATGTGATGCTTTTTATATTGGAAAAAGTGAAAGGAAAATCAAACAAAGAATTTACGAACATTTGTACGATATAAAAACAAAACGAGACACCAATTCACTTTACAAACATACACAAATCTGCAATGAAGCTAAATTTGAGTTCTTTGTTTTAGAGGTAGTTTCACCAGACCCTAGAGGGGGGATGTGGGAAACCTTATTGGAATACAGAGAACTATACTGGCAGATTGTATTAGAAGCACACAAAAATTCGGGTATTAATGACACGATTTCCCTTAAACCTGTATTGCAACTTAGGTCAGCCAAATTATAAACTAATAACATATACAAACATAGATTTCACATCTATTTTACTATTTTGAATATTAACATACATCATTAAAAGTTTTATGTGGTTGAGGAATGTAATACCAGTTTACACCAGGAGATGGTGGTAATATTTCATTTATGTGTTTTAAAGTTTTTAATATGTGACTATTTATATATTGTAAATTTAATTACAATCTACAGACCTACGTGATTATAATGATTTCATGCCTGTTTTTAAATTATATTATATTAATTTTTTACATTGTGTAAATGAATTGCCAACATTTTGCATTTTTCATAGTTTATTTTGTCTCAATGAGTTGATGTGACGTGATGGAAGGAACCTATTTATTATTTAATATATGCAATGAACTCGCAATTTTATTGGTTAGTTCAAAACTTGGTACAAGTATTTAAATTGAGATTTTATGCCTTGTGAAGTTGTATTTTATCTGAGGAAGTTATTGACGAAACGTGAAGGTTTTAAACTACGTATTGGGTTTGTGCTGTTATTTTGCTAATAAATCAGTTGCACTGACGCCGAGTACTGGGTACTTCTTTCGGATTATTGGTTTACATTAGTACCTTCCATTCATTTGTTTTTTTATATGTTTGAGAGGGTATGTAAACAGTACAATATTGACCAAGGGCTCTGGGTCCAATTCGTGACCCCCCCTTACTCCACGGTAAAGCTGTAACTGCTGTTTCTAAACTGTCCAATACTGATTGCTTACATTTTAATACAGTCAAAATGTGTTTGTTAGAATACTTTAAGTTAACACCTGAAGCTTATAGAACAGTTTAAGATGACGCAAGGCCAATGAAAGTGTGTGAGAATATGCTGAACTAACCACTGTTTTTCAAAGGTGGGCAAGTGGATGTCGGTTACCACTTTTGAAGGGCTGGATGACCTTTTGGTGAGGGAACAAGCCCTTAGCACTTTGCCTGAGGACATGAAAATCTAGTTAGCTGATAGACAATGCAATACTGCAGATGAGTTGGGGAAGAAGGGAGACCTACACCTAAACAAGCAGGGCATCACTGCACAGGAAAGGGACACCCAGTGCTGCTCACCAATCGAAGGGAACCCAGAGTGGGCAGCCCGGACTGCCTCAGCAGAGTCAGCCAGTAGCAGAGAAAGCCACTACTCCAGGTATACGTCCATGACCAAGGGTTAAAGGTTTCAAATGCAACCAGTGGGGCCATGTAGCATATAGATGTCCACGGAGTCAAGGTGGGGAACAAAGTGGGAGAGACAGTAAGTGGGAATGACAAAATGACAGCAATAAGTTGTCTTGAAACAACAAGGGTACCAAAAACTACCACAAGTTACATCTTATCTTAGTAAATGGGAAAGAGGCCATTGCTAAGAGGCAGCCTCAGACCTAACCATTGTGAAGCCTGCAATGGTTAAAGAGGAGCACTACTTGCCTGGGTAGTCCACTCCAGTCAATACTTTAGGAGGGACCCCATTTCATATACCTTTGGCTAGGGTTCACCTTCACTGGGAGGGTGGAAAAGGAAGCAACCAAGTAGGTGTGTTTGAGGATATCCCTGCAGATGGCCTGATATGGAATGATTCTGATAATGCAGTACCCTGTGTGCATGCAGTTCGGCTTGAAGACAGACATGTAGGTCAGGTAGCCTGGGGGAGATCCAAACAGACCACACACTTGCAGCCAGGACTGGTGAGGTGGTTACTTCAGGGAGGGAGCAACCCTATAACAATGAGACTGAAGGTAAGCCATAGCTGCTTGTGGGTACTGACGTTCCCTTGGACAGAGTGACTGCAAGGGCAGAGATGAGTAGTAGTACCCTGGCTGACAGTGAGGCACCGCTGTCAGAGAACACCTGACTTCCTGTAGAAGTGGAGCTGGGAAGGGTTACAAAGAGAGCTGAGACAGGCTCAGCTCACAGACCCTACATTACAAGGCCTGAGGGAGGTAGCTAGTGAGGCACCTAATTCTCAAGGAAAGGGGGAATCTGTATACTGGGACAAATATTTACTGTATAGAGTGTGGACCCCTGAGGGAGGGCTTGAGGGTGAGAATACAGCAGTTGGTAGTGCCTAGACCCTATAGTCTGGCACTTCTAGCCACAGCCCATTATATTCCCTTTGCAGGTCATATGGCCATAAAACTTACAAAGAGAGTTATTATGCAGAACTTTTATTGGCCTGGGATTTCTAGAGATGCAACAGGGTATTGCAGGAGCTGTGAGCAGTCCCAAAAGGTAGGCAAGGCAGGAGACAAGGTGAAATCTCCTTTGATGCCTTTGCCTGTGAATGAGGAGCCATTTCACAGGGTAGCTATGGATATTGCTGGGCCTCCGAGTACCCAAAGTTCCACAGGGCAAAGGTCTATCCTAATGGCAGTAAATTATACTAATAGATAGGGGTGGTCTAATGGTTAAGGTGTTTGCCTTACAAACGCAAGGTGCAGGGTTCGAGTCTCACACGGGATAATTGGCTAGGTTAAAATGGCTCACAAGGGCAGTTAGCTTAGTACTAACCTATGAACCTATACCCTGGTAGAGGTGGCCCTGTCCTCCATTGAAAAGGTGGCAAATGCTTTGTTAGAGATTTTCAGCAGGGTACGTTTCCCAAAAGAAATACTGACTGACAGAGGTGCCAATTTCACATCAGACCTGCTGGCTTGTCTGTGGAAATACTGTAGGGTAAAGCACCTAAGACCACTTCCTACCATCCCCAGATTAACAGTCTTGTTGAGAGGTTAAACTCTACACTCAAGACGATGCTACGGGCAATTGCAGACCAGTTTAAGATGAACTGGGACAAATATTTGCCCCATCTGTTTGCTTACAAAGAGGTGCCACAGGAAACCACAGGTTTTTCACCATTTGAGTTGTCATATGGGCATAGGGTGTGGGGACCTCTAGATTTGATTCGAGATGAGTGGGAGCGTGAGTGTGAATCCCACATGGAGTCTGTTGTGGCATATCTCCCAAACCTCAGGGTAAGGCTCAGGGAACTCATGGGCTTGGCCCAGGGGAACCTGGCAGAAGCCCAACAGCAGAAAAAGGTCTGGTATGACAGGAATGCTCGAGCTAGAGAGTATGCTGAAGAAAAGCAGGTAATGGTTCTCATTCCTGTCAGACACAACAAGCTGCAGGCAGCTTGGCAGGGACCCTACAACATGGTAAGGAAGGTCAGTGATGTTAACTACACTGTAGAACTGCTAGGCAGGAGGCAGGGCCACAAACTGTACCATGTTAACATGATGGAAACTTTACCATGATAGGGAGGCCCTTGTGCTAATTATTTGCTGTGGATGCAACAAAAGCAACCAAAGGAGTAGTCCACACAGGATTTATTCAATGAAGCGCTTTTTGTCCGATTAGTAACCAGGACTTCTTCAGATAAAAATGTCTGAAACCATCCCTACTTAAATACAACTTCAAAAAAGTGACATGATCAAATTAGGGTAATGACTACACACTTCCCTCCAAAAATGTAACCCTCAGTGTGCTTGAAAACATTTAAAATTACTTCAACTAAATATTAAAAAATTCAAGATACATTCAAAATACATAGCAGCTCAACAACAAAATTCTTGTGGTAGCTTTATAACAAGCTAAAGTATTACCCTCACTATTTTTTATGTATATGTAGGCAAATACAAACCCTTTATCTTAAAATCTTCAGTTTTAAAAGACAAAATAGAACACATCTCGTTTAATCCTGGGTAGCAACAAGCATTTAAATGAATTTGCCACATCAATTCAGGTTTTCTAATAAAGAACTGGGTCCACCCCTGATGTCCAGAGTAACTTGGTCAATGGCCCTGAATTTAAAAGTGTGTGTTTGATTAGAGTCTGTGTGCCTAGCTAAGGCATTTTCAAGTTTGCCCCTGTTCATGCTATAAGTGTGTTCATAGGCATGTTCTTTCAACTTAAGGTCAGTCTTGCTGATGTAGAAAGCTGGGCAAGATTGACACTGGGCTAGATACACAATCATCCTAGAATTACAATTAAATTTTTTAGTTGTAAAGTATCTTACATTTCTTATAATAAAGTTTTGGCTTATATCCACGCATTTGCAAAACCTACATATTTCACACTTATAAACGCTTTGGAGTCTCACTGAATAAGGGGTGCAGTTTTCCAACTAATTCCTCAGGTTGCACCCCCTCCTAAAAACCACCGAGTGACGCTCCCCTAACTTGTTTAACAGGTCTTGGTCACCCATCAACAAGTTCCAATTTTTGCTTAAAATGTTTTTGATGTCTAATGCATCTATTCTAAAAGTTATGATGAAACTCCATGAGAACTTGACAGTGTTCGTAGTGTAGCAAACTACATTGGTATTGCCATCACTTTGGTTTAACTAAACCTGTGTGCCACTGTGCACTCTATTACTACACAATAGTGGTTTGTAAAAACCTCCATTTCTTTTAGATTGTACTTCAATTAACTCCTGAATCAGTGAATCATGGTAACCCTTCCTAAGGAACATACTCCTCAATATTGAACATTCTTCCACAAATTCTTCCTCTAACTATGCCTTAGCTAGGCACGCAACCTCTAATCAAACACATACTTGTAAATTCAGGGCCATTGACCAAGTTACTCTGGACATCAGGGGTGGACCCAGTTCTTTATTATTAGAAAAACTTGAATTAATGTGGCAAATTCGTTTAAATGCTTGTTGCTACAAAGGATTAAACAAGACGTGTTCTATTTTATGTCTTTTAAAACTGAAGAGTTTAAGATGATGGGTTCGTATTTGCCTACATACACACAAAAAATAAAGTGAAGAACACTTTAGCTTGTTATAGAGCTACCACAAGAATTTTTTTGTTGTGCTGTTATTTTGAATTTTTTTTAATATTTAACTGAAGTAATTTTAAATGTTTTCAAGCACACAGAGGATTACATTTTTGGAGGGAAGTGTGTAGCCATTACCCTAATTTGATCATGTGACTTTTTTGAAGTTGTACTTAAGTAGGGATGTTTTTAGGCATTATCTGAAGAAGTCCTGGTTACTAATCGGACGAAAAGCGCTTCATTGAATAAATCCTGTGTGGACTATTCCTTTGGTTGCTTTTGTTGCTTTCTTTGGGTTTGGATTTTTGGCTTTCAGTATTTGCAGTGGATGACAAGAGGAGTCTGAGGAGAATCTTGTGACCGATTTCCTCAGTGAGACTCTGACACTTCAGTGGAAGGGGTAGCAATATCCCAGCAGTTATCCCCTACCCAGGTTTGAGAAATCCAAGCAGTGTTACAGGAGTCTGGGGACATGTTCACTGAGAAATCAGGGTGCACCCACCTCGTGCAGCACCATGTCGGTACAGGACCCCAAAGGCCCATTAGCCAGGCCCCTTAGAGGGTGCCTGAGAGAGTCAGACAGTGAGGGAGGAGATACACGAAATGTTGGAACTAGGGGTAACTCAGAGTCCAGCAGTCCCTGGGCCTCCTCAGTGGTGCTGCTACCAAAGAACGACAGCAGCACCAGGTTCAGTGTGGACTACAGGAAATTAAATAGTCACGAGTCAGATGCTTACCCCATGCCTAGGACAGATGAAGCCCTAGCAGCTGGGTGGGGCTAAGTATCTTACCTCTACTGATCTTACCAAGGGTTACTGGCAGGTGCCCTTGACTTCCAGTGCTAGAGGAGAGGTCAGCCTTTGCGACTCCTTTTGGCTTGTATAACTTCATGAAGATGCCCTTTGGGATGAAAAATGCCTCAGCGACTTTCCAGAGGCTGGTAGATCATATCCTAGCAGGAGATTTTACCCTTGCTTACCTAGATGATATTGCCATCTACAGCCATTCCTGGCAAAAGCACCTTCAGCATGTCAGGGAGGTGCTGGGCAGACGACAGAGGTCAGGGTTGACCATTAAACCCAGTAAGTGTCAGGTGGGTATGGAAGTGGTCTCCTACCTGGGAGATAGACTGGGGAGTGATACGATCAGGCCAGAACCTGCTAAAGTGGAAGCCATTCAGACATGGCCTGCCTCTGTTACCAAAAAGCAGGTGAGGGCATTCTTAGGGACAGCAGGGTATTACAGAAAGTTTGTCCGCAATTATAGTACCATAGCTGCTCCCCTCACAGACCGGATAAGGAAAATAGGCCAGATGAGGTAGTGTGGACCCAAACATGTGAGCAAGCATTCCAGAAGCTTAAGGAGCTTTTGGGAGGACCCCCTGTGCTAGCCAGTCCAGATTACAGCAAAAAATTTGTTGTGCAGGTAAATGTTTCAAACAGGGGCTGTACTTAACACGAAAATTTAAACGACCAACTGTTCGAACATTATTAAAAATGAACAAAAAGAGTATGAGGCTAAAATATTTAGAAAGCCTACTTATTCAAATAATTTTTTTCACTATTCAAGTGTACATCCATTCCATCAGAAACGTCCTGTAGTGAAGTGCCAACTAGTCCGAGCACCGCAGATGATCACTACAGAAGAAAATTTCTTTGAGGAATGTACAAATTTGAAACATATGTTTTTAAGTAGAGAATACCCTTTAGATTTGATAGAAGAATTAATACATGAAATCACATACAAAAGGACTAAAGGTTTATATAAACCAATACTACAGAAATATACAGATACATCCATCATGGTTATAGAACGAGAAACTAGTATAAATCAATCTGTTTCAATATGGCATGTATTTTAACCTTTTCTTTAGACTATAATAAAATTAAAAAAATAAAAAAATTGGAGTTTACTGAAAGATGACAATACTCTGGTTTCAAAAGTAGGAAAATTGCCAAAAATAGTCTGGAGAAAGGGATTGCGTTTCAAAAACCTATTACAAAAACAAACTCAAAAATGAGGAATTTGGGCATGATGCAGTGTGGTAATTGTCCATACTGCTATGTTATGGAACTGGGAATCGCAACGGATATAAATGGCTTTAGATTAAAATGTAAGAATAGATTTAGCTGTAATTCAAAAGGAGTCATTTATGTTGCTAAATGTCAAGCCTGCCCCTCTTTCTATACAGGTAAGACAGATCAGTGATTGAGGGACAGGGTATATGAACATCTTAGGAGCATAAGTCAGCAAAGAAGAAAATGCCCTAGCTAGGCATGTACTTGCATACCCAGACCATAAGTTTAAATTTAAGGTAATTGATCAGGTCCACTCAGGATATAAGGGGTGGTCCATTTAATTTACTTTTGGAAAAAATGGAACTAATGTGGCAAATTAGGCTGAATGCATATATGGATCCTGGTTTAAATGAAAAGTGTTCAATCATGTGTCTACTGAAGCTTAAAAGTTTGGATAGATAAGAAGTATAAATTATATATATTTTAAATGTATACATAAAATATGTACGTAAACAAATGTAAATATATTTCGCATTCTAACATATTAGGTTCATAGGGAAGTAAGTAGAGATGTCTTGTATCAGAAATTTATACTCTGTTTATTATTGCTATTATATTTCAAGGGAACTAATATGGATGCGGAACACAAATACTAGCATATAGGTTGTTTCAACTATGGCAATACGAGCAACTTCAATATATACTTGATTTAGCAAGTGAAATATTTAAAAGTGTTTACAACTATAAAATGTTGTTTTATCATGTGACCTTGTGAAGGTTATTTAAATGCAGTTAGATTTTTTAAATGGTTTTTGTCATTCTGAAGAAGTCCAACGATACTGTTGGACGAAAAGTGCTTAAATAAATTTGCTTCGTATAAAGAGACTTGGCAGTTTTAGCGGTTTGTTTGAACAGGGGCTGTACTTAGCCAGTGAGAGAGAAGCACACCCAGTGGTATATCTCAGTCGTAGGCTCCAACCCAGGGAAGAATGCTATGCAGCTGTAGAAAAGGAATGCCTAGCCATAGTGTGAGCACTGCAAAAACTTCAGCCTTATCTGTATGGAAGGAAATTCACTGTAGTTACAGACCACAATCCTAACATGGATTGTAACATGGCTACATCAGTCCAGCCAGCAAAATGTCAAGTTACTAAGGTGGAGCTTAGGGTTGCAAGCATATGACATGACAATGCAGCACTGCAGTGGGGTTAGCAATGCCAACGCAGATGGACTCTCAATACAGGGAATGGGGTAAGGCATTCCCAGATGGGCTCAACCCTCACAAGCAACATTTCTCAAGGGTAACTTGAAAAACTAGCTTGAGTTTTCAGTGGTGGTGGTGGGGGGGTGTAACACTGCCAGCCCAGCTATCTGGAATTTTGTAAATAATTGTGTTATTTGTGAATATTGATAGGATTTATACAGAACTGCATCTTATGTACTGAGCTACAAGAATGTAACCACAGCATACCCTGCTGGAACATAGATTAACTTGCAGAACTTAAGAATAACTGAAATTAAGTTAATTTATAGCTGGACCATAAACAAAAGATGTTATCTCTCAGTTTCAGTTCAATAGCAGACTATGTCTAGAGCTAGAAGTTTTTCTATTGTCTTGAAAGAAAAGAAATTACTAGGCTTAAAATGTAAAGTGTTTTATGAGTTCCAAGATTTGGCAAACATCTGAGAGATGTACATTTTTTTAACACAGAGATGTGAAATTCTCAAGTTTCTGTTTAGCCTGGGAACGGAAGTCAGGTGGCAAAGAGTGATGTCATCCAAGCTAGCCCAGCAGTAATGTTTGATATTAATTTGGGAACTCTCAGAGAGACTGTGCATTTTGTATTTTGTCTTGGACCTAGCAAGAACATCCACTCATCATTATCTGCACTTGCGTTGCTCTAAGTAACATTTAGGGCATGATATCTCTTAGATATAGATAGAAATACAGTAAATATTAGTTTAGATGTTTTCTGTATTTGAGACTGTCCTGCAATGTTGCTTTAAAATATTTTCTGTGATTTTGAACTCTGAAGTTACTGTGTTGACTGACTATTGTCTTGTTCTTTTAGGTTCATAGGTAGGTACTAGGCTATCTGCCCAAAGGCATTTATAAGCCTAGCCGGAATGTGTTTACTTTCGCCGCCCCCATAGATTAGTTCCTTGTGCCTCTGTCCAGCAGAGACACTGAAGTAATCCCTGGGGTAAACTGTTTCCCATCCACTCATCAAGGTTTCTTTTGAAGAGGGTTAGTGAGGAGCTCTGTCTAATGCAGACTGGAATCTTGTTACAGAGCATGGAAAGTCTCTGGGACAGGAATCAATCCCTCCAGCATGTCCTATTTATTGTTGTGGTGAGGTTTATATCCCAGGAGCGTGTGGCTCGAGGGGATATTGTTTTCTTTAGGTGGAGTATGTCCATCAATTCTGGGTTGGACATGGCCTTGTATGTCAGGCAGAGATCACCTCTGAGTAGGAGGTATGCAACAGAGCACAGCTGGAGTTTCTTCACTCGAGCTGCATAGGGCATCTCCTTGAGGCCATTGATGATCTTGGTGAGGTACTTCTGTGGTCTTTCCAGTTGTTGCAGGTGTCTTGTAAGGTACATCCCAAATAGGGCATTGTACTCTATGATGGGTCTGATGAGTGATGTGTAGAGGGGCCCAATGACCTCTTTCGATCTGGATGCAAACCCTTTTGTGATTAGGTGGACCACATAGGATTTTCTAACCACTTTAGCAATGTGATTATCAAAGGAGAGGTTACTATCTACTTGGGTCCCCAGATCCCTTATTACGTCTTCCGTATTTAGGGGGCTACCACCTATGTGATACTTTGTGGGTACTTTGTTTTTTCCAAAGGGGATGACTATGCACCTTTTGGCATTTAGCTCGAGCCCATGGTTTTGACACTAGGTATCTGTCTCAGTGAGACCCTTTTGGAGGATGTCTGTGTCAGCCAGAGAGTCAATTATAGCCCCTAGTTTGCAGTCGTCTGCGAACTTGGTCAGCTATAGTCCCCCTGTGCTTGCCTGTACCTCTGAGAAGTATATGCCGAACAGGAGGGGCCTTGGACTGAACCCTGGGGAATGCCACTTGTAACCGGTTTAGAGTCAGACCTAGCTCCCACAACTCTTATCATGTGGGTTCTGTCCGTGAGCCAGTTGGCAACCATCTCGTGACATAGGGGTTTATGTCCGGGCTGGTGAGCTTGTCTAATACCTGCGTGGGGAATGGTGTTGATGGCCTCTGCGAGGTCTAGGTAGACTATGTGGACCACCTGTCCCTTGTCTATAGCCCTGGTAACTGTCTCAACAAAGTCCACCAGGTTTAGGAGGCAAGATCTGCCCTTAAATTCTGAACTGGGTAGGGTCCAGTATTTGGAGGTTCCCAATGTCTCTGTTAATGAGATCAATGATGATGCACTCCATAGCTTTGCAGACCAAGCTAGTCAGACTTTTAGGGCAATAGTTCCCAGGGTCCATTGTGGCTCCACCTTTGTAAAACGGAATAACCGTTGCTGTGTGGCCACTCTGTGGGCACATAGCCATAGCCTGTGCAGAGGCCGAGTTTAAACGGTGTGTTTAGGTGAAGGGTTAGTTAATCTTTGAGCTCGTGTAGGATGCAGCCCGAGACACCGTCCGGTCCCATTGATGCTGTGTTTTTGGCTTTGGAGAGGGCTGTTTTAAGCCGAGTGTCTTTGATTTCAGGGGCACTATATTCTTCTGGTATAGTTATGGGCCCTTTTGGGGGTGAGAGGGGGGTGAAGTTTGCACTGAACCTGTCTGCCAGGATGTTGGCTATATCAGTCGGTTCAGTGTATTTTGTGCCATTCTGCACCAACTCCAAGCAGAGCTGAGTATTGCCACTTAGACTCTTTACATAGCTAAAGAATGCCTTGTGATTATCTTTGGAGTCCATGGCAATTTTTCTTTCAAAGCTAGCTTTGGATGATTTTATGAAGGAACGTAGTTTCTTGCCGATACTGATCAGGGATGTCTTCCCTTCTTGGGATTTTACACTTTTCTGTACTAGTTTCCTCCTTCTACTGTACAGCTTGTTTATGGCAGGGGTCCACCAGACTGGTTTCCTTTTCTTGGAGTGAGTCTTGGTTTTGTTTGGGACAGCACGATCCATGCATTCTTTGTGGGTGCCCATAGAGTGCATTAATAAAGGATTTTGCAGCTTGGACAGCATTATCCTTTAGCATGGAGGCTTTCAAACTTCCCACCCTCGGTCTTAAGTAACACGAAATTTGCTTCAGAAAAGTTTTTCACTGTGGTTTCTTTGACCAGTGGTGGTGGCGGAATGTGGATATCCAGAGTGATTAGTTTATGGTCAGATCTAACCAACGAGGGGTTGACTTCCGGTGTGGAACACCAGTTGCCCATGCTGGTGATGACCAGGTCCAATATGTTGTCACCTCTGGTGGGGGTGTTGACCAGTTGATCCAGGGCGTTTGAGTTTATAAATTCTAGGAAATGTTGGGCAAGGGAGTTTGTACTTGAGTAGTTCTCCCAGTTGTTTGGGTAATTGAAATCACCCAATGTCAAGGTGTTTGGTAGGACCCTTATGTTTCCCCAGTGTTTTCAGGAATGCGGAGTGGGGGTCCTGGGACATAGTGGGTGATCTGTAGCAAGTTATAATTTGAATAGCAGTTTTGCCAGTTGTTAGTTGCACGTGGATTATCTCTGAAACATCGTACTGTGCCACTAACCTGGAGGTGTGGGTATCCTTGATGAATATGGATACTCCCCCCGCCTTTGGTATTTTGGTCCGGGTTTTGTGGCCAAAATGTATGGTACGAGTTGTAGCCTGGTAGTGCTGGGGTGCTCTCTGGAGCCTTAAACCAGGTTTCTGTTACTGCACAATCGATTTTCTCCATAATCAGGAGTGCCTCGAGTGAGTGCATTTTGTGGTTTAGACTTCTGGTATGGAGTAGCATTACCCTCAGTTTTTTGTTACTTGAGCTACAGTGGTGGGTTTGTCGTTTGAGCCTTGCCTAAAAAAGGCAGTATAGGTATGGCAAGAGCCTTGGCCAGTATTCGAAAGCCTAAGGGTGACAGGTTAAAGCAGTCTCTAGCGAAGCAGCGTGGCTTGTCGAGCATGTCCTCCCAGGTTGACAGACACTGGATCCCTTTTGAATGACACCAGAAGCTTAGCCAATTGTTGAAATTGATCATTTTTTTTCTATACTGTGGTATAATTCTTGGTGAGGGCAGGATGCTACTCAGGGTCAGGGTCATACCGGCCTGGGCTACGTTATCAGAGAACTCCTCCACGTCTCTTCATGTAGTCCAGGGAGGTACAGCTCAGGTCATTCACACCAACATGGATAATAACAGTTATATTTGTACTTGTTCTGGAGTGACCCGAGTGCTTGTGTTATGTGTCGGATCCTGGCACCCGACAGGCATCTAACAGTAACCTTTTCCTTGTTCAGCCTAGTGAGTGGGACGTCAGTGTGCCTGACTATAGTGTCACCTATTACTAGTGTGTTGGGTATGTTATTTTGCCTTAAAGGCTGTGATTGTGTGGCACACTGGTTTTGTGAAGTATGTCTTTCATGGTTTGTGTTGAGGGGTGGAGGTTGCTTGGATGTCTGCTTTGGAGGTCTCTGTTGCTTTTGCAGATTTTTATTTAGAGCCTCTACATATGTTTTCGTGCATTTGTGTGTTTTTTGCCAGTGCTTGTTTCATAGGTCTATGTGAGACTGGTGGTGTGATGCAAGTAATTCCCTTCTCCTCTTGACTGCCTGGTCCATTCTTAGGTTGAGAGAGCTTAGCCTCCAGTTTGGCTGTATAATTGCATCTCTCGCATGTATTAGTGTTTGGTGGAAGGCAGAGAGAGTTGTCTGTGTATATGAGGCAATTGTAACATTGCCTCAAAATGCCCAAATTCACCAGTTGGACTGGAGAGTACACCTGAAACTGCCCTTTGGACATGCCTGGATAGGTACAGTGAACTGTTTTACTGATTGGCTGGTAAGGTCAAATAGAGAGCTTTGTCCGGTACAGTGAACTGTTTTACTGATTGGCTGGTAAGGTCAAATAGAGAGCTTTGTCCTTTCTCTACAGTATAGGGGGTCTAGTGCTAAGGTTTATTAGTGCTTGCTATGAGTTTTGAGCAAGTGCCGGGATGAGAAGTGAATAGTTTGAGTGCTGAAGTTGAAAGTTTGTCTAGTTCCAGGGGAAAAATTGAAGAGTAGACTTTGTGGAGCCGGGAATAGTTATACCTTAGCTAACCGGCGCTGCCCAGCACGCAAAACCGTGCAAATGCGAGTTTTATACCAGGGAAATGAAAGATAGAAATTAGCCTAAAATGGCCAATTAACTACTAATTTCTGGGCTGAAACCACTCCTCCATGGACATATAGGCTGCTCAAAGCTCCCTCTCTCACAGAGAAACTTCCTCCTATCCAAGTAAAGTATGGGCAAACAGAAACTTTTAACACAGCCCTGAATTCAGCACTAACCTGAAAACTTGACTATACTAGCTTAAAAGGGCGGGAAAACAAGTATTTTTTTGGGTTTTTTTTTTTTTTTTTTCCAGAAAATAAAGCAGATACAATCAAAAAAACACTTTAAATGCACAGACATGGCTATCACACAGTGTGTAGCCTACAACAGTTAAACAGGTGATTTAAACACAAAAACAATTTTGTTAAAGTGCAGGCAGTAAAATAAGTACAATATGTAGCTGAAACAAGCTTTTTAAATCACAGAAACTCTAGAAAATAAGTGTTTTAGGCGGAATTAGATAAAGGCAGCAAGAAATGAAGAAAAATGATACTTATTCACTCCAAAGTCTCTCTTCTGTCTCTGCTGCTGTAGAGCTCTGCAGGGCACCAGCCAGGAGATTGCTGAACTGTACATTAGCCAAAAAACCTTGCAAATGCGGGTTTTATAGTGGGGAAATAAAGAATTTAGCCCAAAATGGCCAATAAGCTACTAATTTCTGGGCTGAAACCACTCACCCACGGACAGATAGGCTGCTCAAAGCTCCCTCTCACAGTGAACAGAGAAACTTCCTTCTATCCAAGTAAGGTATGGATAAACACAGAAACTTGTAACACAGCCCTGACTTCAGCAATAATCTGAAAACTGGACTATACTAGCTTAGAACGGTGTGAAAAGTTTTTTTTTCCAGAAAATAAAGTATATACAATCAAAAAAAATTAAATGCAACGAATGGCTATCACACTAACTGTTGTAGGCTACGCACTCAACAGATAATTTAAACATAAAAACGACGTTAAAGTGCAGACAGTAAATAAGTACAATATGTAGCTCAAACAAGCTTTTTAAATCACAGAAACTCTAGAAAATTGGCATTTTAGGTGGAATTAGCTAAAGGCAGCAAGAAAATGCAGCAAAATGATCATTAAATATATTTAAACCCATATTTATGGCTGATATTTGAGAGACATATTTAAGCTTTTAGATTACTTGTATATCTGGTGACACTGTACAGGCCACTCCAATAGCCTTGCTTGGTCAGACTACCATTTGGAGAACAGTAATATTATGCAGTAGGATTGGACACCCTTTGTAAGGGCCTTAAGGTAGCAGATAAGTAGGGGCTCTGGTGGCAGTGATAACTACCTTATAGTCTGGCCAGAAGGGGGCATAGCTAGTAAACTTGTGCCAGCCTTCCCCAGGTGTGTGTGTAACACAAATCTCAAAGGTATGTGTGTGTCAGCTACTTGGGCAGGGAAACTAAGCACTGGTTGGACAGAGAGACTGTTGGAGGACTTGTTTTGGAACCCTGGCTAAGGACTCAACTCTATAGCTGTGCCAGTGGGGAGTCTTATTGGGAATCTGGAGAAGGAGGCAGAAATCACCCCCAGACTGACTGTGGTCTCTGTGTGCTCTTAAGGGAAATTGCACTTTACTGTGTGTGTACTTGTCATTCTCCCACTGTGTACCCCCCTCAATGTTGCCAGTGGTGAGGACTGAGCCTCCTTGATTACTAGGCCAGTTCAGGGGCTTCACAGTGGTCATCACATCTACAAGGAGGATTTCAGGTCTGAATAAGGCCTTAAATTTAATTCTGTTGGCTGCCTTGTAATGTAAACCTCCATATTTGTTTTTTTTCATAAAGATAGTAATTTTAAGAACAAATCTTCACTTTCTTCCAAATGGTTGTCACTGAAGCAAACCTTAAATCAATCTACTGGTGTTCTTCCCAAAATTCTCTAACAGAAGGAAGGGAATATATCCTACTTTTGTTAGACATTAATCGACAACACAGGCTTCATTTACGCAGGGCAAAGGATATCAGTGCTTCTGATCAACTCCTCCTTGCCTTTTCAAAAGCCAAGATGGGAGAAGGAGTTTTTCAAAGATGCACTGTTCAGGTGGCTTTCAGACTACATTGCCTTTATTCAAAAGAAAACTATAATCGCCTTAGATGGTAAACTAGAGGCTCAATCTACTACAGCAGTAGCTACTTCCACTGTTTTTGTGGGTAGGGTTCCCACTGATGAGATGTGCTGCATCTACCTGATCTACCATTCACACATTTGTGTCGCACTACAATTTGTATGTACAGCCCAGATCTCGTAAGTACTGTGGCTCCACCATTCTCAGGAATATCCTTCTTTGACACAATCTGGGTTTTATGGATAGTTGGGGAATCTGTCCTAATCGACTCTGAAGAGAGACATCAGAAGATATGAAAATGATGTACATACCATAACATTGCATCTGTGTTGCCTTGTTTCGTTCAGTTCAACATCTCTCCCTCCATATCCAATCCTAACTGCCATTTCCTGGCTCCGGACTGGATGCATGGACCTGACCAGGGACAGTCTCTTCAACATCCTCTCTCTTGTTACCCGTGTCCTACTTGCCTGATTTGGTGGTGGTGGTAGCCAAACTTGTTTTATTATGTTGACTAGAAGAGGTTTCCAACTATAAGCATGCAAACTCAATCCAGGGTAATCTGGGACAAGATGGAATTATGGTTAGGGAAGGAGGTATAGCCCTGGATCCAAGCTTTTGAAAAGTGCAGATGTCAGAGGACGGAGCCGAACTAATATGCGCCGAGGCACTGAGGGGAAGAGTCGGAACCAAAAGTTCAGTTAGACTCTCCTCCCCAAAACCGAGAAGAGATTGTCGACTCTGAGACCCCTCGAAGGGTACCGAGGGTGTCGAGGTCAGTGGAGGCGAAAGCACTAAGGAAGGCTTCGGCCCCGGTGGATCAATGATCATCAGATCCTCGACTCCCGGCTCCGATGACTCGACGGGTCTCGAAGGAGGATCAAGAGATGGGACAGGAAGGGTCTCGAGCTTCGAAACCAACTGGGATGATACCGCAATCAGTTTCGATAAGGCCGTGTTCTCCATCAGTTTCTGCACCACTCGATCCATATTGGTGTCAGACAGTCTGAAGGAAGGGGCCGAAGAGGTCACCGAGCGAAGGATCGATGAAGGGGGTGCCTCTGATACTGGCCCCAAGACCTGGACCTTAACTCGAGGCAGCATCTCTGTGCTCGGCTCCAAGGTCTGTGGAGCCAGCAACCGAATCTTAGAAGAGGTACTCTGAGCCGATGACCTGGGCTCAGACACCTTCGAAGACTTCGACCCCTTCGAAGACTTCAATGACTGGTCTACCTTGTCCAATGTCTCCTGAAACACCAGCTTCAGGAGACCTCTCTCAACCAGTTTCCTGCGTCTCTCCATCATCACTCTGCCACTAAATGAGTGGCAGATGGAACAATCTTCTTGAAGATAGAGAAAACCCAGACAGACGCAGGAAACATGGTTGTCAGTTATGGACATTTTCTATCCACACTGGCAACGTTTAAAGCCTGATTTGGCTTTTTCTGACATTTTTTAATCAGAAGAAAAGGTAAATGCAACTGTATAAATATATATATATATATATATATATATATATATATATATATATATATATATATATATATATATATATAAAGTAAGAAAAATATAAAGTGTACTTGTCACAAACACACCGCTAACAGGAAAACTATCTATTAACTAGGGATTAGTAGTAACAGTTTGACAGAGCCCTGACAGAAAAAGGGGAAAAATGGCCTAGGGGCAGCCACTCCCAGACAAGCTAACGTTAATTTAACCACACACATGCGCACAAACTGTACTATATTAACACTATGCTAGTCTAATAAAAAAATACAACAATCTAAGAAATTTAAGCTAGATACTGTATATATATATATATATATATATATATATATATATATATATATATATATATATATATATATATTTATTAAGAAAAAATATCAAGTATACTGGCCTGAGCTCTCACTCGACGAGACCTGTTGCAGCGGCAAACTAGATCTGAGGGGTAGCAGCAGGGGATCATGTGACACGGACTGTGCCTCGAGCTTCTCAGATGCAGAGCTTGGAATGTGGCTGACTCGGAGCCGAGGGTTCGGCTCCGAACACGAGGGTAAGAACAAACGGAGAGATCGAACAACTTCACATTCTTCATCAATTTTATTTTCCGAAGAGACTGTCTCAATATGTTCCACAACACAGAGACCCTTTTCTGGATTTATCAGGTACAAAATATCAACATTTGCAAATAAAGCCAACTTTTCTTGATTACCATATCAATTACACTATTGTTTTTCTGAGCCTCTTACTTTCTTTGCCAATGTCTCTAAATATAAAGCAAATAAAGGGGAAATTGAACAGAGGAAACTGACGGAATTGTCCTAACACAGCTTATGAGAGGAAGCCCTCCCACTAATTCTTGCCACCGAACTTTCATATATCCTTATCAACCTTATCACAGTATCGGGGAATGCAAATGCTTCCAATGCACTACTCAAAATCCCTGCTTACTCTGTCAAACCATTTATATGCATCAGGACCCACTAGCAGAGGTATTTTCTAACTTTTTGCTTCTCTCTGCATCATTACTGCTGTATTACTGTTAAATATTTGGCTCCCTTCCACAAAACCACACACTGATCCATTTCAATTTTGGCAACGCCTTTGCCACCATTTCAGCTAGTACAGACAAGCAACTTTACAGCTGTGGCTTAAAATTCAAATGGGTCTATATGAAACTAGGTCAGAAGGGTCTTTGCCATCTTTAGGTAGCTCAGCCATCACAGCTTTCTTCCAAGATGTTGGTGCCTCCCCTCTTAAAAATACTGTAAACAAAAATACTGTAAACAAAATCTTCAAGAACTTTCAGTTTCTTCCCTCCTAATTTCCAAATTTCCACAGGAATACCATCTGTTCGAGACTTGCCCAAAATTGATTATACAGTGTTTTTATCTCCTCACCTCATGTCTTAATGGTTAATTGTTGAGCCTCATCTACCTCTAAATCTTTGCATAATTAAAACTTCCATAAATATTTCTAATTCCACTCTTTCTTGATTTCTACATCTCTCTGCTTTATACAAATTTTCATAACATTTCTGGAATATAAAACCTCTACACGAGCTCTGGTTACTTTTCTTGGTGGATGGTCCCTATGTCTGGCAACAACCCTTCCAACTTCCTGTTGCCCACGTCATTATGCTAAATGTTTTTGTGCTCTGGAGTTAAAAAAAATAGTTGCTCAACAGTAATGCATACTGTCCAGATACTCCCTTATTTTCTCTTTAGCATTCGTCATTTGCTCCTCCTGTTCTGTGCAATTCCCCTTATTCTGCAATACTTCAACCTTTGTCAGCCCCTCTAATAATTTCTACTAGTTCTTAACCATACCTCTCTCATTTTGATTCTACTTTTAAACTCCATTCTCATTTTATCCCAGTCACTGACTATAACTTCTGAAGATATTCCTATCTTCCTTAGTAACTCTCGAATAATGCCCACTACCCATTCCTTAAATTCCTCTCTTTTTAGCAGGTAATGGCAAAGCACCAGTGTCTTATTTTTACTTCATGACCCTGCATTCTCTTACTTTTTATTGGTACATGATCAGAAATGGTTACTGGAGGTGTTGAAGCTTTCAATTAAATGCACATGCTCCTATGATGTGCAATTTCGATCTAGTGTACCTCAGTTACTGTGAACTGTCTTTTGGCTTTTCCTGGTTAGGGGTCACCACAGTGAAACTCCGGTCCGCTAATGACTGGGGGTGAATTTTTACGGTGTCGAGTTGCCAGCCCGGCATCCAACCTTCAAGGAAGGCACACCCACACTTGAAGAATAACTTGTAAATTCTGTCCAAATTTTTACTACTGAATTCACATCTCTCATAACATTTTAGAAATTTCTTCAGAAGTATGACCCCTTGTTATATTATTCCTTCTAGGTCCCCTTAAAAAATCTTCACCATTTCAAATCAAATTCCAGTCCCCAGCTATAAGTAATGCACCTTGTTTAAAGCAGATTACGTCTTTCCAAATGTTCTCAAGCTCCATAAAAGCAGTTTTTGGTGGAATATAAATATACGCCACTATCATCATCATCCCTGTCATCAGCCCCTTACTACCATTTTTGTCTTTCTCCCTCATCAATCACTACTGGAGCTCCTCTACAAATTGGTATATTTACTCCCCTTTTCCTTTGTCCCTGATATTTTGCTGAATATCCATTCTGAAGTCTTTTTTATCAAATTCATATGCTGATTTCATCCCAAATTTGTTTCCTGCAGCATTATTTGTACTCCACATTTCTTAATACAACTCAATATTCCTTCCTTTTTATCTATACCTGTAAGGTCATTCACATTCCAGGATAATATGGACAGGTGAGTATTATACAGGACAAGTGTGTAGTTACAGCTTTTTTGCTACATGCATATACTGATATTTGGCAGGCTGATCTACTGTACAGTTGTTTCTGCTCATCTAAATTTGATCCTATGTCACACTTAGAACTTTTTGTTTTAATGAAAATAATCAATAAATACAGCCTCCCATCCCCTACTAATTTGGAACACACAAAACTATGTACAAATTCAAAACATGAAGTTAAACCCTCCAGAAGGGCGGACTTGCCCAAAATTGACGGCTGCACTCACATGCATTAGCTAACCTAAAATTAAATTGCCTGTGCTAAAGTGCACATTACAGCCTGTGTTCCTACTTACACAGACTGTAGTCTGTTCTCTCTGTCTTCCCCTCCCAGGTATGAAAAAAACTTGTATGCTTTCAGAAAACAAACTTTTAGCCCCAAGAAAAGTGTATTAACCATCTTTAAATAAAACTAAACTGTACAGTATTCTACTGAATGCTTTAAGTATTAAATCTATTAGGGAAGTTGTTGCCACTCATTCACTTCCCATATTTTCAAACAACTTTTTCACTGAACTGCTTTGCAACTGTACCTTTAAATTTTGCATTTCCCTCAGCAAAAAATACTTAGAATTCACAAGATTAACTGCTTGCACCTGCAGACAGCTCATCTCCATGGAAGTGTACTCACCAATGAATCTTTGTCAATTTCACTCAGAAAAGATTGCACAACTGCCCTCAGCTACAGACATCTGGACTCCACTGAGCATTTGCCAGTTGAAAACAAGCCAATATATTTACAGTTACAAGAAGCTTAGCATTTTCATGGGTTTCATCAGTTTGCCTTATTTTTAAAGCCTGCATGCTTACAAAAACACCTGTTTACAGCTCAAGTGAAAGGTAGTAATCTAGATGCTCACCATTGTAAAACTAAGAAAAAATATCTTAATTCTACATATGCAATTCGATTTTACACCCCACCAGCCCAAGATAACTTATAAATATTAAACTTGCTTTTGCCTAGTCTTTCATCTCTTGTTATACTGTAAAACCTATATTTCTTACAAATAAAAATGCTAGTTTACTTTAACATCCTTAACACATACAACAGTCACTAAAATGACCCCCACACATTTAAAATAACATGGACAACACAAAATTGTTACTGTATAGAATGTGCAGTGTACATCAAGAAATAATTTATATAAATACCAGAAAGAACAAAACATCATTTTACTTAGTTCCCCCTTTTAGTGTCCTCCTAAACATTAATGACAAAGTGGGGTATATGCTTTACAGTCCACCCACAAGTTCAACAGTCAACAAAAATCCAGTGTTTTTCCAGCCATTTTTTCTTGCACAACTGTATTTCACAAATGTGATAATATACTTTGCAGTCTTCCATTTATTCACTAATTTCAGAGTTGCTGGTCTTCTTCCTGTTCATCTCCATCTCCCAACCTAGACTCTGGTTCAAGTCCAAAGTAGTGTGGTGCCTTCTACTCAACTCCTGAGCTTTTTTCTGTGTCTCAAGTGTTTTCATTGGAACATTGGAAAATGGTCCATTGGTGAAGTCTCTCCATGAAACTTGCTGTCAGCAAGCAGAAGAGGACTCCTACTTCTCATTCTTCTGACCCATTTTGTTGTGTAAACTTAGTTTTCTCATTTGCCAGTTCTGTATCAATGATGACTGATCCTCCATGAAAAAAATACTTTGAAGACAGCTGGATACAGCAGCTTGAATCTCATACCTGCTTCTAGATAGTCCCCAATTTCTGTAATAAATGCGCTTTTCTACCTGGTTTACAGTCAGTCATTTTCTACACTGCTGTCTTCAATTTTTAATACTTAGCCCTCTGCTACAGTTTTGTCAGGATTAACTCTTTCTACTGGCATGACTGCATCTTCACTAATACAGGTCTTCGCTGCTTTCTCATGGCCAGGTTTGGAGCACACTTGATTCTGATGTGGAACACCACTCCCATTGCTTATTTGTGCTTATAAACAATTAAAAAGTGTGCTCCTTCCAGTTTCTCGGGTACAGCAGAAAATTTCAGGTTTTTCTCTACACACTCTTAACTATTTTTTTTAATAGCTCTTCTTGAGAAACCTCATTCAGCTAAGTTTTTCTTCATGTCAAGCTCCGATTTTTGCAGTTTTATCATTTCATCTGAATGTCTACTTAAAGCTATTTCTACTTTCCAGACTTTTGTTTGAATTGATATATTCCTTCAATGTTTCATTTACCTACCTCTTAGTACATGTTATTTTTTCCTCTAAATTACTGTAAGCCATCTCTTGAACCAAAGCTGAAGCCTGAACTGCTTTTTGCTGAACAGCTGCAGAATGCATCTCAGGCAGTGTTTTCTCTTCACCTTTTCTGGTTGATTTTGTTTTAGATTTTCCATTTTTTTTCTTTGCTGGCATCCAGGCAGTGTAATTACTAGCCAGTAACTGAATTTTAACAAAAAACATTTTCAATCACACTCGTTTTCAGTTTCTGTTTTCACACTGGGAGAACTTAAGTTATGCTGTTTCAGTATGCAACTATCTTGGAATTCTAACAGTACAATTTTAAGGACTGGGAGAATCTCAGTAGTCTGGAGGGGTGAGAGACAATTCATAAGTCCAGTACACAAGTAATAAGTGACTCTGTCCAGCTTAAACTCGGACAGATTAAACTCAATCATTGATTCTTAAAGTTTTGCATTTCAAAGGAGATGGGAAAAAATGCAAGGGATCATGCCAGATTCCCAAGCATTTCAAAGATGGCACTATTCATACTTAGCAATGATCAGTCACTGTGAATTATCACTTGGGGGGGTGGGGGTGGGGTGGGTGAGAGACATGCTACTAAAAAGCATCCCATTAGTCTTTGTAAGATCTAGCATTAAATGATTGGCAGTGAGGCAGTTTTCATCCAGGATTATATTTTTATGCCTAATATACTTTCTGTTGTGTATTATTCACCATTAGGATGCAAAGTGAAGTTATGGTCAATGTCTGCACTTATGCTTATGGATACCAGATGTTAAGGGGAAGAACAAGTACAGAGAAAAAAAGTAGTCTTAGGACATGACCCTGAGGGTACAGAACTGAAATGATGATATGTACATTTTTTTTTTTTACATGAAGAGTACTTTTTGCAGATAATCATGGAGCAATTGAAGGAGTCCTTCAGCTTACCACTGTGTGTTTAAACACTGAAATGAAGGTACTTAAATTCTCTGCAACATGATCAGGAAGAACGTATTGCTTGCATTCTCTATCAGATATCTGGTAGCCAAAATGGAGACTTCCTTATGCACTTTTACACCATTACACACTTTAGTCTATTTTATTGTCTACAGACATCACCTACAGTGTCTGAGCTGGTGAGTGGTTGGCACTGCAATTCTACACCTTTGTGTTTAATAACTTAAAATGCCAAGTAATTTCATCAATTCCACAAGACACCTGTGATACTGATTTTAGAAAATGACACCATTATTATTGCCTTTATATAACTTAAATTTGAAGTTTCATAAAAATAAATATCCATTACTTAACGAAGTTCAATGTTTAAAATGCAGGAGGCAGAGTTGCAAACTTGTGACATCTGTGTGTTCACTTTGCTGCCTTCACTGATGTGAATAAAAGACCATTTTATGTGATTACATTTATTCAGTCAGTATCAAAACAAAGACACTGATTTTAGTCTACTTGCAAAGACTGGTGGAATATGCATTTTTAGCTGGTGCAGCCCAGTATTTTTGCAGTTTTGCTTTTGGAATACATTTTTTTAATGGTGCAATGTACTTCTTAATGGCAACCCTTTATGCATCGATCCGTAGGTCTGGTGACTTACTTCTGACAGGTTTTTGATTTAGATATGTTTGCTTCCTTGAAACTAATTGTGTACTAGCCTACATGTGGATTTCTTTTTTTTTTTTTGAATCACCTCAAATGCCCTGCCCAACATCCAAATCAAACCATGTATTCCGAGTGCATGGAATCTAAGAATTCCCAGGCAGGGTGACAACCCTATGGCCAATTCATTCCAATCCAAGAATCCCAATCAGCATTCAGTTCTCCAGTAAGAGTGGGGTGGGTAGGGGGCTGGCTAGCCTACTGGTGCGGCCTACCCTCTCTTTACTGAGAGCTGTCCCGTAGAGACTATGCTAAGCTCACTACCACAAGTCATCCAAAGAAAGAGGCATGCCTTCACATACTGGATTTCCCCGGCTTACTGGTGCGAGGCACTGTGACTGTGCTGATTCAGCTATCCCAGTCTCCACAAGACAACACCCAATGCTCCTGCTAGATATCACTTTAATGTTAAAACAAGCCACCTCCCAACCTTAGAATGGATAAACTTGCAGTGGCTGCTCACTCTTTTTTTTTTGAATTGGCCAGCTCCTACAGGCACCTGAGCTGCTAATCACACTCTGGTTCCCTATGCCATAGTCAGGGTTTTATCCCCTCTTAAGCTATGAACTTGTCTGGTTAAATGTCAATTTTATTAATGTTTTGGCTGTTGTAAGGAGTAATGTTACTCTACTTCAATTCACAGCTTAAGTTTATTCTGTGTGCACATCCATTTTAGACCTTGTTTAACAAGTTTGTCTTTTGTTCTCTGGTTGTATACTGTTAATGTCCACAGTCAAATTACCTATCATAAAAAGCAGCTCTCTTACAAGGGATGGACTATCTGCTTCCCACTCATTTAACTTGCTGAGGAAAACATCTTCTTGCTCTTTACCTTGCTGAAATTGAGGAACTTCTAAAAGTCATGGGGGGGGGGGGGGCAAACTATGTCTGATATTTAAGTGTGCTGATGTAAACGGCCATGCCCTGATCAGGGTCGCTAGTTAATGCTTGATGGTAAAACCTCACCATTACAGAAAACCTCCATGTTTTGATGCTGTACTGCATGAAGTCAAATTTCTAGCTCTGATGCCTAAATAGGACTTGTCTCCTGACCCACTGAAGGGTTGTGTTACTTAATGTCAGGTCCATAAAGAACAAAAAGTGTCACTGTTCCAATCTGCTTAGAGTTGTGGAACCAGTGCTTATTACATAGACCTGGTTGGATGGAAATACAGGATCTCACTTAGCAGCAATTACACAAGTGTCTGGATCCATTCAAACTATGCTTAAAAGCAAACCACTGCACCAATACTACCCAAGTAGGACTCTGAATACAACATGTACCTAATGTAAGCACCAGTTTAACTATGCACTTAGTGCATGGATAAATTATAGTGTCCTCCCAATTTACTAAGAATACAGTTATCTCAAAAAAACATGTCTGCAAAGGTTTACAGACTTCCTCATTAACACAGTGAAAGCTAACCCAAAAATGGCTAATTCTGGGTGATTTTGAATGAGTGATCAACAGTTAGATAAACTTACCAAGGCACGTGAGCATATTACAGAAAATGCGGTCTTCACTCAGACTACTTCTACCTTTACATACACACAATATTCACTGGACTTTGTATCCCAGTCGCGCTTGTTACTGTTGAGCTGGGGGAGTTTTATAGCCTCTCATCCAGTTAATTTCAAACTAGGCCCGCCATCCCATTTAGCCACTTTATATTTAGTTGATCTGCTACAGGGACTTAAGTATATTTTAATGCAACCTAATGCCACCGATTACTTGGTTCCTCTTAGAAATCAATGCAAGTGGAATATATCCAGCCTACAACAGGACCATAGCTGGTGCACTGGACTAGATCACTCCAATATGTGTATGCCCCAAACCTCACCTCTTGTATTTCATGAATTCTGGTTGAATCATAAGCTTTAAGAGTTGCAAAAACACTGGCACATGTTGGAACGTAGATGGAGATTACTCCTCTTACAGAAGCTTAGTCCATATACATGGTACAGCATTCAGAAATGTCAAGAAAGAAAAATGTTCACATCCAGTGTGATTTCTGCTGCATCAAATCATCCAAGTGACATGTAGCCCAGCTTGCTGTCAGTAAAATTATTCAGAAGATAATTTACATACAGTTGCATTCACATCATGTATCTGAACTTCCATTTTCCATGTCATTCTGTCTCTAGGGCCATTGTTAAGCCCTACTGAAAGTAGTTAAAGAACAATTATGACTGAGGCATCAGTGGTTATATTTGATTACTCACCACCTTGAACTCTAGGTGACATCTAATACTATGCATCATGTCAACTTGACTGATCATTTATGCATCCATTATAGTCTCCTTTTGCAGCTCAGTAATTTGCCTTTTGAGTCATATTCAGCAGGTCATTGTTGGACTTTATTCTTCCTGAAGATTCCCATTGGCATGGTGGACTGTAGGGATCAGTAACTCCCCAACATTACACAGTGCATAAACTACAACCGAAACGGACCACTCAGAATAAGGATGTGCAATGCCACTGCTGTTCTGATGATATGCATCGGTCATACTCCTTTTCTCATAGGTATGTGCCTGTTTTTACCATCTCCGCAGACTGCTTTAATGGCATTCTTCAATGGAATCAAGTAAATGGATAATGTTAGCTCTCATTAAGGTTTCCTAACTGAAAGGATAAGGATCGTAAGAGAAAAGAACATCTACCAGTCAGTGGCTTTTGTTGGTGCAGCGGCAGTGACAAGTACAGAATGCTGGAGGTTCTTGGGTTTGAATCCCTATTCAGGGCTAGCATTATCCTTTCATTCTGATCATTGTAACAGTGCCTAAGCTGTAAGCTCTCTCTGTATATTTGTAATTCAATCTATTACCATGCTGGGGGTGTTCCAGCTCAAAGGATACAGCTCTTACGGCAAAAGTCAGCACCTTCAGGATGCTCTTACTGGTCTAGCAGTAGTGACACCATCATGGCACGATGAAGGTCTTTGGTTGAAGTCCCAAATAACATTAAAATGATCCATTCATTTTGACAATTCTAGAAGGGCCTAAGCAGAGGGCCTTCTCTATATTTGTGCATGCATGCTCATGTGTACATTGCTGAATCGTTAATTTGGAACTGCAGTTTTCTAAAATTTGACCTACTCAAGACGGAGGCACCGCTTCTGCATGACACTTGTTGTCCTGCAAGTTCCTTACCCCCTAAAGTTTTACAATGGGTACAGAGTAAAGTTTCTACCTCGTATACAGAATATGAGAAGGGTGCTTGACAGCATGCACTTAAATAGGTGATCCCAGTCTTTTAACATCAAAAATTATCATGAATCTTGCAGCACAGATACAAGTTTGTGTCCACCTGTCTTGCACTATACCTGGGCTTTCTGATGGTGACATTTAAACTGACCACATGATCCAGTCATACTACTCCCATGCTGAAAGATTTGCACCTACTACCAGCTGCTGCAAAGTCAGCTTTTAGATACTGGTAACTTAATTAGGCCATGGGCTGACAGTTGCCTTCAAAATTCATATAGAGATGCCACATAGGCATTAATTTGCTTACCAAGCAACAGTCCTTTAGAATTGCATATCTTCCCTGAAACAGACATGCAACAGCAAGGCTTCATTCCAAAGATCTTTTAATTATCTGTAAAGGTTGGTATATTAAACGTGGTGGAGTGGAGGATGCCTGCTTTTAATTACTGAAACTTGTTTTAACTTATCTAAGAAACTATAACTACGACACATAGCGAAAACAGTTAACTAATATTTCACCCATTTATTTTCATTCTGTTTTTAATAAAAGTGCATTAGCACTTCACTTACTTGTTGATAATTTTTTGTATTGTGTGTGTGTGTTTATCAAAATGTTCACCATTTCTCATACTGCAACCTGCAGCTGCTGTTTATCACTGAATCAAGCTAGTCTACCAGCTACAGCAGAGGACTAAAGCCATCACCTAACGAGCTGCTTATTCTGCAAAAGATCAAGTGTATGAATCTTTCCATCATCAGTTCGGGTCAATGGGAATATGGGTTTCCTTGACTGCATACTTAGTAACATCCTATGAACCTTAACGTGCACAAAATCCCCATTACCCATATAGCAGTGTTAAAGTACAAACAAGTAATGACCCGGCTTGTGCTAGTCTTTTTAAGGGCTACTCTCCCTCTCAACAGCTTACATTTATGTCTCTCTCTCTCTTAGGATGCTTCATTCCTTCCATCTTCTGTAGGGTTTAAGATGCACTCAGAGCATTTGGTCATTTCCTTGATTGCCAAGATTTCCTTTATTGCACACTTGCAAATAGTGCCAGACCTTCAGACTTCTTAGAGTAGGCTGCCCAACTTATCAATGTGCAAGGTTTGTCTTGCTTTATACTATGTCAAATGCTCAGTCCTAGTTCAGAAACTAAACCAATCTGAAATGTACAGCAAGGCAAACCTGCCTCCCAATCCTCAGTTCTCATTCCCTATCAAACATGAAAATGAATCTGTAAGGAAAAAATATACAGGATTATAACCCTGCAATGCTTAATAGGTTCCCTACTAAATTAAGTTTAAAGATCTGCTCTGCACAAGGGGAAAATAAAGTCAAAGGACCTCTTACAAATCATGATATGGTAATTATTTATAAAATCGATAATTTATGACAATTATGAAAAACAAAGTACTCAGTAACACAATTCACCAAATCAAAAACCCAACAAAACATAAAATAAAGTTATCTAAAATGTACACAAGGAAAACCAAATATATGGAGCAGAGCATCCATATCCTTATACAGGTGGTGTGGACACCATAAACAATATAATCACCTACACCCATATCCATAATCTTATTCCGAGGCTCTCTGCTGTAGATTTACTACTGAATGCAATCTCAAGCAGTACCCACTTTCACAAAAAGCGAATAGAAGCCAGAGGTCTAAAACATCAATGCCAAGGACACTCATCAAGAAAAGGTGGCCCAAAGGGTGCCAAACTGACCTAAGGCAACCAAAGGCGGTCATGGCTCTTAGGCAAATAAGTCTTGTAAGAGAGGGGACCCCCCACACCAAGTAAATGGAGGTCAGAAAAGCAAAGAATGTCTTTCCACTTCTGATTGCTCATTCTGTTCTTGCATTACACAAGGACTGTGATCCTTCTGGAACAGGAAAACTGCAGGTAGCATACTGTATACCTTGGACTATTATCTCATCCAAAACGATCACTAACTTTGTGGTTAGGAAGAAGGCAAACCTGAAACGCCAATCCAAGACAGACATTGGGGGGGGGGGGGGAATGACCCCAGAATCCTAAACTAGTAAACTGTTAGATCAGTGTTATGCCCTTTTTCAAAGCTGAACGTTCCAAAGGTAGAGAAATTTATTCAGTCCACAAATGACCTAGATCCAACTAAGACAGGACAGACTAAAAGTAAATCACATTAATTGTTTCTATCTGATCAGCAGGAAGGTGGATACCCCACACCCAAAACTCTAAAAATGTTGAAGAACTACAGGGAAATCCTCCAATCACCTAGGAGGGAGGTAGAGGGAAAAAAAACAGACATTATCCTACAACTGGCAATTATACAAACAAGACCTTCAATACCTCTTGATCAACAAAAGTAGGACTGAATGGGAAAGGATCCTATAACTGCAGAAAATGGCAAATATCCCATACTTATTTACTCTGAGTAAAGAAATACCCAGTGGCAGTATACACAGAAGTGTAACACTCTGATGGCTTATCCAATGAAAGGCCTGGGTTATCAAGGACCAGCTGTCAGGTTTCCAACCAGGAAGACTTCAAGACATCCTAAGAAATAGGCTTTAGCTGTGTTAGTATGAATACATTAGTATGCACAAGTTAAGTTCCATCATTTTTCTCCAATGTAATGAAATGCAACTCATAAGTAACTGAAGCACAGAAATTTCTGTTATTGTTTATACACACACAGGAAGCCCCTTGCAGCCCCCCCCCCCCCACAGACACACATTAAACTTGTATATTCCAATTCAGTCATACAATTTTGCTGTAAATCTTCCATCTCCCCACCCATGTCAATTCCACCTCTTGCATTCTTACCTTTTTGCCACAGCTGCTAACATTACAATCCTCCGTAGCCACATTGCCTTTTGTCCACAACCCTTACTACTGCATCCCTGACTCATTCCCACAGTTTATTTACCCCAGTTTGTTTTCTGTCTTAATTTCTGCCCCCTGTCTCAGCATAATATATTCCCCTAAAATCACACATCTTTATTTCAAAATTTTTAACCTTCATCTTACTTTAAACTACACAACTGCATAATCACCGCTGGCCAATGGTGCCCTCACTAGCACAGCCACTACCTAGGTTAAGACTACATTTACAACTGCAATTCTTTATGGTACAGTAGAAGAGAAAAGAGCTTTTGCATGGGAGGTGGGCAAAACCACTGCATTCACACATCCTGCAACTATATATAATCAACTTGACATGCAGTGAGTTAGAAGAGAAACTTCCTTTTTTTTTTTTTTTTTTTTTTTATAATATATATACAGTTTTTTATTATAATGATGCCATCAGCCTATATTTGACATTTGTTTACCATGAACGTATGACTGGGCCAGAAAGTGTCCATTTTCAGTGGAGGTCCAAGGAGAAAAACTCCACAATTGCAATATTTCAAAAATCAAGTACAGATATTCTCAGAGTATCATGTTACACTACAAAACATGTTGTTGGGCTTTTCCCGGTTAGGGGTCGCCACAGCGGAACTTCGGTCCGCTAATGATTGGCAGTCGATTTTTATGGTGCAGAGTTGCCAGCCCGATGCCCAACCTTCAGCGAAGGCACGCCCATTCATGCATATCTTTCGGAGGCCACTCGACTGCGGGGAGGACATGCAGACTCCACACAGAAGGCACTCCAGCCGAGAATCGAACAGGAGAACCTCTTGCTGTGAGGCAACAACGTACACTACAAAACATAAGAGTGAAAAAAGTAATGAGAAAAACATAGAACATGTGTTTCATGGTAGAGTGCACTGAAAAACAACGAGTTGAAGAGAATGTGAGGAAAAATTCAATAGTCATATTTGTTGCATAGATTAGTATGTAGTAAATGAGACCCAAGACAATTCTAATAAGATATTTAGAGATATCAGAGATAACATAATTAGAGACATTGAGTTGAAATCAACTTGTGTCTTAGTATAAGAGAGGTGTTCATATTACGGTTACAGAAGGAAAAAAGATGCAAAGAAGGAGATTATTAGAGTGCAGGGTAGGGTGTCTTCAGGAAGTTTAGGTGAGCTAGGAGGAAAGGGTAGAGGAAAGGTCTGCAGAGATGAATTAAATAAGGTAAGGTAGTGCCAAAAACAAAAATGAGTGAGTAGGAGGCTGGAGAAGATAGTGTATGCCATCTAGGTTGGGGGGGAGGGGTGAGTGAAGTATATTAAGTTCAGCCTGAACAGCCACAGCAGCACATCCAAAATTTTGTAAGGTATTCTTTAAGCAGCATTTAAAGGTGGGTAGGTTACAAATTGTTCTAGTGGTTAGAGGTAAGGAGTTCCATTTTTTTTTTTGCTACTCAATATGAGTATAGGCTTTGTACAGGGGATTTATTTATGGTGAGAAGTTGTCTTCCGATCTAAGAGTTCTTTTTGGAAAATACATCTGGAATAAAAGGGTAAGAGCTGGGCAGGCTAATGATTTGTGTATGATTTCATGTAATGTTATAAGCTGAATGTAGGCAAGCTGGAGGGGAAGTTCCAGCCAGCTAAGGGTATGCACAGCTTTGCAGTGGTGAGTACAAGAGAATGAATTAGTAGCAAACGTGGCAATTTTGTTGTAGCACCTTACAAGTTTTTTTTTTTTTTAAACAGATGATTGTACGTTGGTTAAAAGTGGTGCTCCACAGAGTAGGAAGGGCAGAAGGTAGGTTTTTGCTAGAGTAATTTGTGTCTCTGCACTCAGAAATTGAACATGCCTACGTCTTGATATTGCCTTGGATGTGGATGTCATATTTAAGACAGTCATATATTATGACTCCTAATATTTTTGTATGGTAAACTTGATTTTAGTGCAATTTGCTAAAAAAGATTTTGAAAGATCCTTTGTTGGGGTGTAAGTTTTTGGGGTAAAGAGGAGGAGTTTGGTTTTTCTGAGGGTTGAGTAGGAGTTGTCTCTTTGTACGACAGACTTCAATGGAGATGACAGCTTGTTGAGTGATTTCTTGGAGGCAAGCTAAGGTGTCTGAATGGCAAATGATGGTAGAGTTACATCTGCATGCTGAATCAAGGTGCTTTCACAAGATGAATGTAGCTTATTGATTATAATATTGAACAGTAGAGGGCCAAGAATGGCTCCTTGTGGGACTTCTGTGGCAGTGGGAATGTATGTGCAGATGGAGCCTTGCCATTTTACAGCTTGTATGTTGGCAAGGTAGCTAGAGAACCATTGGATAGATGGACATTACAGCCCCAGGGTGGAAAACTGAGGAGTTTACTGTGAGCCATCATGTCAAAGCCTTCTGACTGAGGAGTTTACTGTGAGCCATCATGTCAAAGCCTTCTGACAGATATAGAAATTCTGCAGATTCAAGTTGTAAGCTTTATTGACAGTGTATGTAAATGACAGTAATGCAGTAGAGGTGCTGTAGTCTGGGTTAAATCCAAGTTGTACATCAGAGATTAGGTTATTTTGTATGAAATCGTGGAGAAGAAATACATCCTTCAAGGATTTTACAGAGGAAAGACAGGATGGCTATGGGACAGAAATTTTTAATGTTAGTGGAATTACCTCCTTTATGTATGGGGTAATGTATGCCACTTACCACAAGTTAGGGACACAGGATTCTGTTATTCATCTATAAATAAGAATGCTGACTGGATATGGTATTGCATTAGATTTAAGTATTCTTGGGAAAGACTGTCGGCTGAGGACGAACAAAGTTTTAATTTATGTAAAAGCTTTTTTTAAGAGAGTTATAGAAACTGGGTGAAAGGTATAGTGGATGGAGTTGTCCTCGTGTATTGGAGAGGTTACAGATAGGTTGAGTTTTGTGAAGAAATATCATAGGGTCTAAGGTAGGGGAGGCTGGCTGTGTGGAAAGGATTGTGTCAAGTGAGTTTGACGTTAAGTTGGCTATGCATCCTATAAAGTATGTACTGATAATGGTAGCTGTTTGAAGAGGGGGAATTGTCTGGGTATGAGCTGGGATTCTTTTTTTACTTGCGCTTTTGAGAGAGGATATGGAAGACGAGAATTTTTTAGTTTTTTTTATGGACATATTGTGGCAGCATAGAAAACTTTCTCTCTATTAACTTTCTTGACTTGATTTCGTAGATGTCTGAATAACTGCCAGTATTTGTCATTTTTATTTTTTGCCAGTTAATCCATGCTTCTTTCATATGGTGTTTACACTGGTGGTGGTTTTTAATTCTTTTTGTATGCTGTGGGGCTAAGGTGTTAAAAATACTTAGAAATGTTGCACTGAAGTATTCAACTGCATCATTTAAGGGGAGTCTCTAGGATGGACTAGCTAACTACCTTCAGAGATTCAATGAAATACTCCTTGGAGAATTTGGAGAGATTAGGGTAGTTTTGAGCTTATGTTGCTTTTTTAGTTGTGTAATAATCCTGTGGGTATAAGTGGGCAGGTGATCACTTAGTGAATCAGGGAGGGTACCCAAGGAGGTAAACCAAAATCCAATCCAGGATAGATTGTTAGGAGTCATTTTTCCATTTCTTGTTGGTGTATTAAGCTGAGTTAATCCAAAGAGGTCCATACTGTTGATCACTGAAACTGCGGATAAAGAATGACAGTCAATCTTTACATCACCCAAGAGGATAAATTCATTTGAGATTTTATCTATTATCCAAGACTGTATGTTTGCAAATACTGGAATGTTCTGTCCTGCGGGGATATATAGCACAGTAATGCTTATGCTCTTGCCTCGATTAAGTTTTAGGAATTAAATTGCTTTTCCAAAATATGAGACTGTCTGTATAGGGGTGTAGAGTGAGCAAATTCCAAAGATTATAACTATTCCACCCGCTTTTTATGTTTTTTTTTTATTCAGCCTACTATTATAACCAAAGGATAGTATTTCAGTATCTTATTTCAGGCTTTAGCCATGTTTCAATTGTGGCTAGGATATCTGGGTTATGTTTGGTCATCCATGCATGAAAATCTGTGATTCTGTTGCATATGTTTTAGAGTGATTATGCTTAAACTTTTAGGGTGCATTTTATGGTTTTGATTGGGACCTGGACTGGGGTAGATGTCACCACTGATCTATGGTGGAGAAAGGAGGCTGGTTTATTATGACATTTTTTGCAGAGATGGATAGAAGCATTACCTTAACACTGCAACTGACATTTTTTTAGTATTTCAGGGTTACGACAGTGGGGGCGGCCATGGTGGTGCAGTGGTTTGCATTGCCGCCTCACACCAAGAGGTTCTCCGGTTTGATCCTCGGCTGGGGTGCCTTCTGTGCGGAGTCTGCATGTCCTCCCTATGGTCGCGTGGGTTTCCTCCGTGTGCTCCGGTTTCCTCCCACATCCCAAAGACATGCTGTAGGTGGATTGGACACTCTAAATTGGACCTAGGTGTGTGTGTGCCTTCTGTGGAAGGTTGGGCGGCAGGCTGGCAACTCAACACTGTAAAACTCCACTGCCAATCATGAGCGGACAGGTGATCTACTGTGGCGACCCTAACCGGGAAAAGCTGAAAGAAGAAGGGTTGCGACAGTGGAATAGATTTATGGGAAAATAAGCTTGAAGAGATATGAGTAGTTAGTGGAAAGACTGTTGATAGGGGAGGATGAAGTAATTGTTGAGGCATGCTTATTTACTACTAGCATAGGTGGTGATGTTAACAATGAGAGGGGGTGGATGAATAAGGTGATACAAGAAGGAAACGGCATGGTTAGTGCTATAAAAATCTAGCAGTATGGTTAGGTGAGGTAATGAGCAGTGACAACAGTGTGAAGAATAGGTAGGTTTTGATGGGGAGGGAGCAGAGAGATTTGTGAAAAATTAGAAGAGAAGTGGGTGGAGATGTTATAAAAAGAACAGTTTCTGATTGGACAGACCGGTATAGGATAGGAGGGTGAGTAGAGGAATTGGAGTAAGAGATACAAGTGTAGTTGTAGTGGGTGGATATTGGGGGTATGGCAGGGGAGTGGAGTGAAGCCCAAGTGTAGAGAGGGCTGAATGGAGCAGGTTGGCCCATGGTGGAGTAATTACCAGGAAAACTAACTGCAGCAAAAACAGGAGGCAAGACAAATTCTGATAATTTTAAAAGACAGTAAAAGAAGATGATTAATTGCTGTTAACATACAGCAAAGTTAACTGCAAATGGCAGTACTGTAGTGACTTTGACTTTAAATAATGCTATAGTAGCAGAAGAAACAACTGAGATGAGGGGACGACCAATCGGATACTTCAATGGAATGCATTTACTCCCCCCAAATATGGTTTACCACCAAAAACAAAATCAGTGAGGTAGATTGTTTATGAAAACAAAGACAAGGTTTTTGAACTCTATTAACACCTGATGTGAGTCACAGCATTTAATTTTATGCTAATGGGTTTTATTGCCCTTCCAGCGATATTCTACACTGCTAGAGTAAACAATGCTTAAGTGTTAATTTAGCTGCACCTTCAGCAGTAAAAGGCTTGTGGGTGGAGGTGTCCCTCCTGCAGACAATACAATACAGAACACACTAATGCATAAATGAGGGAAAACAATTAACTTCAGTTTTAGTCTTGGAAATTGCTTTACATAGATTTTAATTGAAGGTACTGGTTTCTTTTGAACTTTTGCAACTGGAGCTAAAATTCAGCTGTACAAGTTCCTTTGGTAGAATGATTACGTTAACTTTTCAGCAGCAGTTGTCAGACTTACTGTGTGCTTGGTACACTCAGAGAGAGAGAACAGCAGAAATTAATTAAGATTGCTTGAAGGTTGAACTAAATAGATAATGCAGCAGAGTATAGACAAACAGTACTTGAAGTAGCGTTTGGCAAACATGAGTAGTGCACTGTATTTCACAGTTGTGTACGCAAGTTTGGGATTACTAAAAAAATGGAGACTTTTACAGTTTAGGACAGAAGGAAAATAACTTGCAAGACATGGGTTAGTCTATAAATGTGATATTGAAACACTTTAGAATATTCAGATTGAGTGTGTAAAATACAAAAAAAGGCAATGAAAAACTTTTCAAACAGAACTCTCTCGTATTATTAACAGCTGATTAGACTAGACAGTAACTGTGCTCATAAAACATATAATCGGGTATTACAATGGAAACCTTCTGTAGAAGCAAGGAGAAACATGCAAATATATACGCTAGAGACTAGCAACAAAGAGAAGAAAACACAACCAGATGGCAACACATTACAAACTTGCTTCCTGTAACTGTGCAGTACAGAGCAAAAATTAAATGGTTTCATAGAATCCTAGAGCAAAACGCCAGTAGAAACTGAATATATTTGCTACACGTTAACAGCAGAAAGACAACACTTTGAATTTAACAGCGTAGGGGAGAGATTTAACACAGTAGGGGAAAAATAGGTGCTACTACCGACTCCTAGAGCAAAATGCCAGTAGAAACTTGCCGATGTATTTACTACACAAATTGTCAACTCACAGCAAAAGGTTCTCTGGTTCGATTCTCAGCTGGGGTGCCTTCTGTGCAGAGTCTGCATGTCCTCCATGAGGTCGGCATGGGCTCCACTGGGTGCTCAGGTTTCCTCCCAAATTCCAAAGACATGCAGTAGGTGGAGTGGACACTAAACTGGCCACATGAGTGAGTCTGTGTGAGAGTGAGTGGTACGGATGAACTAATGTTGCAGGGCCAGCGACCCGCAATGTAAAACTTGGCTAGATATGATTGACACTGTTGAGAGTGACACCATAACCCCATGTGTAAAATGGGAAAAAGGAGTTGAGGATGGATGGATGAACACTAGAATGACAGTTAAATCAGTATGCAACACAGTAAAAGCTTATTTGTAAATGTTTCTAGTACAAGGTTGACCCAGAATGAAATAAACATATCTGTTGAAATCAAAAATGCAATGTACGTTACTGTAGAGAGAAGCAGCTGGATGGAGAGGAAATCAAAAATGCAATGTACGTTACTGTAGAGAGAAGCAGCTGGATGGAGAGGAATACACTTTGGTCATGTGGTAGAGAAGTGATTTGGAAATTGGAGCCGCAAAGGCAAAAGCAGTTGGAGAACAACTTAGATTGGGGAGGACCAATCAGATACTTCAATGGAATGCACTCCACCTCACATATGGTTTACCACCAAAAGCAAGCAGTGGGGTAGAAAGTTTACAACTAGATGCGAATCACAGCATTTAAATTTTATGGAAATTGCCTTTTCAAGGTTGTTTTACACTGCTAGAGTAAAATAAAGTGTTATTTTAGCTACAATGGCTACTATAGTGGGCTTTTTTATTCTAAAATATGTAGGTTTTACTTCAGTTACTTCAGTGGACCTATAATTTTAAAAAGCTGGTGCTTCTACGTTTACTGTATGCTTACCAGTTATTCAATTACTTCCCGATTCCACGTCATACAACCCTACCTTCTGATGACGTGTTAAGACAGAAACAGTTCTGCAGTGGGTTGGTATGTTTTCCGTAACATCAGCAAATTTTATTACAAAGTAACCAAAATGCAGTAACATCAGTTACTCAGATAATCAATCTTTAACACCAGTTTTCACCAATCTCCCAAAAAACTGCAGCTAACAGAGCAACAAAAGGGGAATCAACAGCACATTACAGAAACAAAACAGGAAAGCCAGCCCCACTGAACCCTACAGTAAAACACAGTAAAGAGAAAAAAAGTCAGTATTTAAGAGCCTTAAGAATTTGAATACATGAAGATTAAGGGGTAATTTGCATATATCC